>NW_016235259.1:0-1150 GCF_001687245.7 Rhagoletis zephyria | reverse complement strand
GTAACTAAACTCTTTTCTCAATGTATAGTTGGTGTTGACGACGTTCTTTTCCAGTCAATTACGGCCATTTCCGGCGTTCTCCGTGGCAGTTTTTTGGGTCCCTGACTTCATAATTTTTATTAATGATATATGTTCTTTTTTACGCAGAGGATTTGAAAATCTTTAACACAATCTCAAGCATCTCTGATTTTTTTAAGTTCCAGTCAGATGTAAATAATTTTGTGACGTGGTGTGATCGACTTCAATTAAATATTAAAATGTATGTGTCATTCTCTAAGTAGTATCTCAGCCTCATATTATGTTATGGACTCGCGTCTCTAAACGAAATTTCTGATCTGGCTGTTTATAAACTTTAAGGTTACTATTTACTTCGCTCGTACAGTCTAAGCTAGAATAAGCTGTCTTTATATGGAGGCCGTACAACCTGTGCCGCATTAATAGACTCGAATGCATTAAAAATATNTCTTACAAACTAGACATAGCATACTCTCACTTTGCTTTATTTTTGATATAATTAGTGGTGCAATAGACGCTACAGTTCTCTCAGGGTGTATTAATTTTAATATTCCTCAAAAGATTCGGTAGAGTAATGATCTGTTTTTCTTGGAAAGAGTCAGAACTGTTTATGCCTCTTAAGCTCCTGAACTTAGAACTTTGAGAGAATTTAATAAGGTTTCGAATTCGTTGGCTTTTGACTTTTCATTATCTAAGCTTACTTTCTAATTATCACTTAATGCATTTTTTGAGATAAATGTACATAAATTATGTAAAATTAAAAAGATTGCCTGTATATATATGTAGTCTGTAAGAAATCGCGTATTTTCGGATTTACCAAATAAAAAAAACAAAGCGCCACGTAACGAATAAATAAAAAAATTTACTGCCGGATCTTATAGAATGACATATCAGTGTTTTTGTATCGAGGAGGAAATGTCTTCTGTTTCAAAGTCCATTGACCTCGAGTACCCCCTTCTAGTATTTATTTAGCAGATCTTAGTTCCTGCCATCCTAACGTACAACCCTAATGTTAGTAAACTAAAGCTCACCAGAAATCATTAAAGTTTTGCTAAAGAAGTAGTTTGATTATTGCAGTAAAAGTATAAAAAAAATATTGCCGAATATGGGCGGCGTACGGTGGGGGTGTACGGCC
>NW_016235258.1:0-1150 GCF_001687245.7 Rhagoletis zephyria | reverse complement strand
TGGCCGCCGGCCGCCAGAAGTCGGTGTCCCTCCAGGTGAAGAAGGTGTCTTTTGATGAGTACTTTAGAGATGGAAAAAGCAGTGACGATGATCGGCCACCATGGCCCAATGACGGCCCCTTTCCCTCCTCTTCTGCCGAGTCCAGTCCGGTGGAGACGATGATGGTGAAGGTGGCCATTGTCAGCCTGCTGGTCAGCCTCTCCGTGACCGTCATCGGAGCGCTGGTCTTTGGTGGACGCTGTGGTGGGCGGAGAAGTTCGGATAGTGAAGGTGGCAGTGAAGATGCTGCTGATCCGGTTGGAAGGCATTATAAGAGAAAAAAGGGGGCCAAGAGCCTGGAGGTGAAGAGTGCCTACTGGGGACCGTTGAGGGTAAGGACAATTGTTGATGACCTTTTGATGATTTGTTTACATTTGTTTTCTTCTCTCCCTTTAGCTAATGGACATTCTGCCCTTTGCCAGTCGAAACTCTCAAGTCAGTATTGGCCGCCAGTACGACCGATACGGCAACCAGCTCTCCATCTCCTCCTCCAACTCGACCCTCAAGACGCACCAGATCAGCAAGACGCCCACCCACTCGGGAGTGATCAGCAGTACAGGCATTGCTTCTCCTGCTGCTCCTTCAGGTAGCACTTCTCGTGGCAAGATCAAATTCAGCAAAAACACCCTCTCCCATCGAGGAGTTGGGACAACAGCAGCATCACTAACAGCCAAATCAGTAGCAGTCAAATTAACGGCAGCCAAATTAGCAGCAGCTCCCAGCAGCTCCCAGCAAAGCAAGGGCGTTCGCATTCGAACGCCGCTGGCCGCCGTCGTCAGATCAAAGATGAAGTCGCTCATTAAAAAGANCATTAGAACGCCGCTGGTCGCCGTCAGATCAAAGATAAAGTCGCTCATTAAGAAAGGGGATCAGCTTTCTAGGCTAAAGTAGGAAAGTAGTTCTGTGGGGGGTAGAGCGAACGATGTTGTCCTGCAGTATGCTGTGATTTTATTAAAAGCAGTTCTTTGGGTGTTCACGCTGTGTGTGTATGTAATTCTCGGTACTTTCTATTTTACATGCCCTCACCTTGAACTGACCAAAAGCGCTCGTCCAGGACGCGGACAAATTTTTCTCCATCGGAAAGATGCTCACCACCAAGCTCGCCAGGCTT
>NW_016235256.1:0-1150 GCF_001687245.7 Rhagoletis zephyria | reverse complement strand
GCGAGTGCACATGAATAATTTTCATTTCCCATATGTATGTATGTATGTATGTACAGTGGTCGAGAAATTTATAGCCGCACCACATATGGACAAGTTTTCATTTGTGTATTATTATTTTTTGTTATTTTATTTTGATTATTTTTTACAAAAATATAGTTCATTCTGTAAACAAAAATTCAACAAGATTTCGTAAAAATCTGTAACTTTTTAATTAGATTTCACGAAAGCAATTTAAGTGAAAAATGATTTTAATTTTTTGAATTTGATATGGAAATTGACAGAAAATACAAAATCATTTTCCATTTAAATTGCTGGTGGAACCGGCCATTAGAAAAATTTTGAGCAAGCAATTTTGTAGCCCACTGAGTTCTATTCGAATAAAGTACTATTTAGCTTTAAAGGTTAAAAGTTGCCGTTAATTTTTTAGATTTTTTGTCCCATTTGCTTCTATAAATAAGCAAATCTCACGAGTGGTAATATTTTTCGTCACACACTCACTGGTGACACACTCATCTTAGACAATGTATTATCTTCAGTTTTGCATAAAAAATAATATTTCATTGTGAAATTGCATTTAAGTGAAAACTTAAAAAATATATACTAAAAAGTAAAAATAACAAATCGGGCTCATATACCCGGAGTTGTGTACGTAACGTATACGCCCCATAGCGCCATACACAATTAGCTAAGATATTTTCTCGCCCGCCTTAATATATATATATATATATATATNTCTTCGGAAAAAAATTCAAAAAATCAAAGGAAATTTTTAGCCATTTGAAACTTGTACTTTATTCTACTAGAATTTAATGGGCTACAAAACTGCATACTTAAAATCTCCCTAAGAAAGAAATCTTTTACGAAAGTTGCACAAAGTTTGAAACTTGGATTTACACGGTGTTTTTTAAATAATGATCTATTTTTTTATAAAAAAATAAACCAAGTTAAATGCCAAACAAAATTAAAAATGTCAAAACATGTCAAAATGTGGTGCGCTGTAATTTTTTCAACCACTGTATGTATGCATAGATGTGGGTAAGGGTAACTCACATACATTCATTGCTAAATATTCAGCAAGCTGCTGTGCGAAATACGCTGTTAATGGAAGTTAATACGGGGGCTAACACACATACCTGTGTGAATGTGCTGA
>NW_016235255.1:0-1150 GCF_001687245.7 Rhagoletis zephyria | reverse complement strand
TTCGCTACAGCAGGGGGGCTTGTACAATTAAATATTATAATTAACTGGTCAGTATTTTATTTAAATTACGATATGGGTAAGGTACTTTTATCATACAAGTGTATGTATGTACGTATTCACAAATCATTTTGAAAATAAATGTCCTTTATTTTACGTTGGTTAATATGGTCACCGTAGGCATAGATTTAGTAGTCAATTTTGATTAAAAAGCAAGGCGAAAATTTAAAAAAATACTGAAATCATCTGGACCGTTGATAACTGATGATCATACATGAATATATTTATGTATAATATGCATATGTATGGATGATATAATAGCTCTGATCCAATACTTTTCGTGTAAAACCCTAGAAAAAGGTCAAACAGCAAAATCACTCTCTGAAGTGAGAGTAAAAAGTGAGTAACAGCAAAACGTACGGAACAAAAAAGCATCGGGTAAAATCCTGCAACATGAACTGCATTTACATGAACCACAGATTATATTCCGAAAAGAAAAACTAAATTTAGGAATATATAAAAATAGAAATGCTCAAACGATAAGCTCAAAAACAATAACTGATGCGGTGTTTCCAAGATATTTTAACGCCCTTGAGTCACAAGTATATACAAGTATATTTTATCAATCATACCGATAATTTCATGTATTAAAGGAATTAAAAATGAAAATNAGCAGGTGAATGGCAGTCAAAAGCTTTGCAGTACTGGGGAATGTACAAAACATAGTGGTCAAAGGCGAACATCTCAACTAAACCCTCATGTTTAATTCATAGCTCTACATACCTGTATAGTAAACCAAATAAACTTTTCCGTATACTCTGTAATAATCCTCCGCAATTTTGTAAGGTAAACTAAAAATTTATAATCGTTGCTTTGCAGCGAAATATCTTCTCTTAAATTATATATGTACGTATGTATGTATAAATATGAGGACCTATTGCAAATTATGAGTACGCAGATTTTTTGTGCTAAATATATTACTTGATTTTATTTTGTCACACCGTGTNGTATGTATGTATAAATATGAGGACCTATTGCAAATTATGAGTACGCAGATTTTTTGTGCTAAATATATTACTTGATTTTATTTTGTCACACCGTGTAATAAATAAAAAAAGGCGTGAGTACTAGGTACTCATGAAATTTGATGTGT
>NW_016235254.1:243-1150 GCF_001687245.7 Rhagoletis zephyria | reverse complement strand
GCTGCCAAGTTTTTCCGTATTAATACACTAGTCGAGTGGAAATTTCAGGTAATGACGTGAAGTTTTCGATACGATTCGACTCTCGTAAAACGACTTGCATTCGGCACGACTCTCGCAATGAGGGTGAATGGCGGAGGTTTAGCGTTCATCACGCACCACACCGTGCAGTATCGTCTCATTGACGCAGACATCGACCGCAGGGATACCATCCTAGAATGTCAGGGTATTGCTACCCGGTCAGGCGATGTTGAACTCCAAATATTTAACGTATACATAACCCCTGTCACCAGCTGCCCGGCAGGATATCACCCTGAAATAGGTGCGCTACTCAAAGGTGAAAACCGTATGGTAGTTGGTGACTTTAACGCGCACCACGATCTTTGGCACTCAAGGCTGTCAAATAATCGTAGGGTAATACATCTGGCTGAGCAGATAGACGATTCGACATTCTGCACAATGAACGACGACGCACCCACCAGGATTATGGGCAGCTGCTGCAGCTCGCCAGATCTAACAATTGTCAGCGCTGGTCTGATAGACAGCGTAGCATGGCGACCTATGCTGACTCTAGCATCAGACCATCTGCCCATAGTCATCTCGATCGCTGTTCTAGCTGATGAGCGCGACAACCTTCGTCAGGCCGATCCCGGAAATCCCCGTATTAGGGATCTCAATTCGGAGATTCGGCAACTTGTGAACGTACATAAGCGGAAGAAATGGGAAGAGCATTTGAAGACCTGCAACTTCGCCTCTGGTGTGAGCAAGCTTTGGTCAAACGTGAGGTCGTTACCCAACCCGACGAAGCACGACGACAGAGTCGAGATAGACTTTGGTGACCACACTTCGTCGGACCCGGAGAGATGCGCGAGCTTTTTTAGCCGGCCGTTCATTCTGCATCCTCCGGTGG
>NW_016235254.1:0-222 GCF_001687245.7 Rhagoletis zephyria | reverse complement strand
GGATAAAGCCAAACGTCGAGTGACCGGAAGGCTGCACAAAATGCCAAAACCTAGTGCGCCTCTTGTTTTCACCAGCGGTGAGGTAAGGGTAGCCATCGGGAAGGCGAAAGCCTCCAAAGCCATTGGACCCGACGGAATATGCATGTTGATGCTGAAAAATTTGTGTCCTGCGAGAGTAGCGTACCTAACGGAGGTCTTCAATCTGTCTATGGCCACTCTCGT
>NW_016235253.1:948-1150 GCF_001687245.7 Rhagoletis zephyria | reverse complement strand
GGTTTGACTCGATGCCAGCCCTGAGCAGAAGAATACGTAGTGAATGTAGGACCGAATAGCGAATAATTCTGATATAAATGAGATGGTTGATTAATTGGTTCTTGGTTATGTGACGTTCTAAGACCACGGTAGGTATTGATCGTTTGAGTTTGTAAGGTTGAAGGACCACCCAAAGAACCATAAGGAGGATCCACCGAGGGTG
>NW_016235253.1:0-865 GCF_001687245.7 Rhagoletis zephyria | reverse complement strand
ACGGTAGGTATTGATCGTTTGAGTTTGTAAGGTTGAAGGACCACCCAAAGAACCATAAGGAGGATCCACCGAGGGTGGTATCCAGCTATGATTCCGGGTCGTTGGCATGGCTTGGTTCATGTCACGAACGTCAGGGATTGGTGTCTGTAAATGAATCCGGTCACGGATCATTTGCTGTTGCATCTGTGTTTGGGTTCACAACAACTCAGACACCATTTCGGACAGTTGGTGTAATGAGGGTGTTGGTTCCGTCCCGCCTGACACTGAATTGAGAACGGCTGGTAGAGCATTTGAATTAACCGTACTACGGTCAGGGTATACCGTGATTTAGTTGCCTGAACCGAAGTCGGTATATGCGGGTTTAGAATCGAATCTGGTATGATTAAGGGTAAATATTGGGATGGAACAGTATTATGAGTTGAACTCATCGTCCCCCGTTCAATCTCAAAACCATGGAAGGCCGAGTTCAAACTTAATCGGGAATCGCCCATCGGGATTCCCGTATTCGGTGAAGACATCCAAAGTTCACGAATCTTCGACTGAAATTTTCCGATCAGATCTGCCTGGCGTGTAGCCGACTCGGGTTTTAACTTTAACCGAGCGGTTCGATAACAATCATGTATCATTTGATGAAGACGACCCTGAGGTGTTAACACCTCATTCGCCTCCACTTCCCGATATGCTCCCTCACATATTTCCAACTCATTCATTGGGTGTAGGGCATGGGCTTTTATCANGTTTTATCAACCATGGTTGGCCAACATAAGCAGATATTTTACTATTGAGAGCGGCTATTTCGGTGTCGGTCCATTGAACCAGCGCTGGATATAGGTTATATATCTCCCCTTCGATCTGTCGCTGTTCG
>NW_016235252.1:0-1150 GCF_001687245.7 Rhagoletis zephyria | reverse complement strand
AAGTGTGTTCTTGACTAAAAACACAAAAAAGTTTCCCTGCACTATCTTAAAAAAACTGTTGCGACTGACATCTTGTGCACTGACTGTTGTTGTTGTCACCAAAAGAAAGGTGGAAAACTTTAAGAAAACCCCCAACTTCAAATTGATAAGGTGGCGGCGGTGGTGATGAAAATGCACTTTACAGGAAAAAATGAAACAAAACTTGGCAGACGATATGCACCAAAGATCAAATTTAGCTGATAGAGATTAGCTTAAAAAACTGACGGCGAATACGACGAAGATGATGATGATGATGATGATCTAGAGGATTTTTCAAATCAGATAAAAACGAGATGAAGAAAAACGAAAAACAGATGACAGGTTGCGTTTTGCACTTCATTACACACTTCATTTTTGTTTAATTTTTATATTTTAGTAAGTTTTGCTGATTGCTGATGGCCAACCGAATGAGATTTTTGAGATAAAAGAAAAATGTCAGTCAGCACTGCCATAAAGATTGTCAGCAAAAACAATAAAATTTTGTCAGACAAGTCGGCGGTAATCCTTTATTTTTCTTTTTGCCTTTTTTCATTTGCAAAAATAATTAATTTTGTTGCTGTTGTTTTATTTATTTGTTTGCTATTTGTTAAACAATTTGTACAGTGAAACAGTTTTTTTTATTAAGTCAGCCGTAAACTGTGGCAGTTCAGTTTTACAGTTTTACAGGGTTAAATGTGACATAGTGCATTGAAAGTGTTCCTTTAATCTGCGTCATTTAAAAGTTTACCTCAGCAATGTAATAAAATTTATTTTTTAACTAGTTTTGTTTCCCACAAATAAAAGACATTTTTTGCTCATTAATAACTGCTACCAAGAAAATAAAAGGCAAAAGGGGGCAAACTAGAGCAAAAATAAAAGCCGTCGAAATGAACTTGCTTGGTAAATCAAATGTGTGAGAAAAAGTGTGATGGACTGACTAAACCTGCAAACTACTTGCAAAAAATAGTAAAATCAATAGAAAAAAGCTTACCTTTTCAGTATTTTCAATAAAAGTGCAACACCGAGTCTGATCCGAGTCTGATCAGATAAATCATCTTCACAAGCACCATCAGTGGATCGTTATCTCTGCTCATCATCATTTGTTTTCCACCATTGACCAACACTTTCCGTT
>NW_016235251.1:0-1150 GCF_001687245.7 Rhagoletis zephyria | reverse complement strand
TTAAGGCTGCTTCGAAATATCATTTTAAAAACTTCTCCTTTTCTCTAACACGCGGTATTTTAAAAAAATTTACAAGCTGGCACTGCATACATACTACATAAATATTTTCTCTTTAACATGTATCAAACCAGAAAAAATTTGAGTATCTCGCGAAATGAGAGAAAAAATAAAGTATCTTCCGAAAATTTGCACAAACACGTATCTATCAGCTGATAGATTGTTTATTCGCAGCAAATTCCTAATAAAACAATATATTTTATATTTAAATAGGTTTATTTTGTGAATTTCAACAATAAAAACCCACTAACAGTTTTCTTATTAGTTTAAATTTCATTCAGCAACAAGCGATCAGCTGTTTTTCGTACTGGCAAATTCTTACAAGTAAAAATGTATCCATTAAAATCCAGTATAAACTTGCAACTTTAACTGTTATTTTTCGCTCCCTCAATTTCGCCTACTTTTCAAGTTTTTGCGTACGAAAACGCCAAAACATGAAAATTCGTAAAAACTTTTACTGGATTTTACTGGAAACGAGTAAACAAACGCAACTATTCTCTGGTATTATTAACATTACATATGTGCTTCCAGGGTGTCCAGATTGTTTAAAAAAGCGCATCGCCAAAAATCGCCAATTTTTTTAAAATAAAATTCATGAAATCGATTTAACAAATCTTTTATTTTAAAAATGAGATCTTGTTGTAATAAAGTATTTAAAACCAAAAACGAATATAACACCTTCAGAGGGTAATAATAAATAACACAACACTTATATAATAGTGATGTACAAACAATTTTCTTTAAAAATACGCATATATTTTTTTTTAAATATTTGTTTCATCACATTTTGCAATAGGACTGCGCAATTATTAAATTTATTATAACTCATATTAATTGATTAATCGCACAATCGGCTTTTAAGAGCTCGGCGCTAAAAATTACATAAAAACCTATAATGAGCCGAGATCAGCTATTTCCACAATTTCTTCAAAATCACCTAGAGTCTGAATCATTTACATTTCTGTTGTTTTCATATATTGAGCTTTTCAACCTTGATTATATACTGTTTGATATTGGAAACGTTTTGCAGCAGAAACTATTAGTCTTTATTCGAACTATTGAATTGAGGCTTTCCAACCTCATCCTATTTCGA
>NW_016235250.1:0-1150 GCF_001687245.7 Rhagoletis zephyria | reverse complement strand
AAATCTAAAAATAGAAATCGAAAGCAGACTACAAAAAAGGCAGTGGCAAAGAAAAATCGATCGCCCCCGAAAATCTCTTCTTCCAAATCTGCGTCTCACCAAATAAAGACAGCAGGCAGAAGACAGAAGGGGATAAAGTAGTAGTAGTAGTAGTAGTAGTAGTGGATGCACATTTAAAGATGTCCCCAGCGATGTCTCACTAGTCTCCAATTAATCGTTATCTCTCTCTCAATCTCTCTCAATCTCCCTCCATCTGTCCCCTGTCTCCTCAAATCTCCATCATCAAATGCTCGTCACTAAAGTCTCTCTCCTCATTTTTTTGGCCAACAACATTGACATTAGCAGAAGTTTTTTCCCTTCTTCGAGCATCAATCAATCTCGCATTATTAATTATTGAAGAGAGAAAAGGGAAAGCCACACAAGCAGAGACACTTACTCAAGAACTGGAAACAAAAAAAATCGAAGAAAAAAGAGAAAAACATTAACAAGGAAAGAAGAAGAAAAACAAGCCAGTGGTGAATGACATTATTCTAATTGAGCCGAGCACTCTTTTTTATCTTTCTTTCCTTCAGTGCAACACTAAAAGAAGAATAATAAAAAGAAAGGACCGTCAATTGGCAAAATCGATGAATGAACGAGCAAAGTGGTGGTGGAAAGCAAAAGCAAAAAGAAAGAATATGTNAAGAGAAAAACATTAACAAGGAAAGAAGAAGAAAAACAAGCCAGTGGTGAATGACATTATTCTAATTGAGCCGAGCACTCTTTTTTATCTTTCTTTCCTTCAGTGCAACACTAAAAGAAGAATAATAAAAAGAAAGGACCGTCAATTGGCAAAATCGATGAATGAACGAGCAAAGTGGTGGTGGAAAGCAAAAGCAAAAAGAAAGAATATGTTAAAAAATACCGAGAACTTTTACATGTTCTCTACACTGTTGTACAATCTGAATNGAAAGGACCGTCAATTGGCAAAATCGATGAATGAACGAGCAAAGTGGTGGTGGAAAGCAAAAGCAAAAAGAAAGAATATGTTAAAAAATACCGAGAACTTTTACATGTTCTCTACACTGTTGTACAATCTGAATCGTTTTTTGTGTTTTGTTCAAATCTTTTATTATAGCAAAAGGTCAATGGCGGAAAGACTGCTGCTGCT
>NW_016235248.1:0-1150 GCF_001687245.7 Rhagoletis zephyria | reverse complement strand
AGTCACTCACCGCCAACAACGGTGGTTAAGATTTTTTTTTTTGATTTTTTCTTTTAATTTTCTACACTTTTTCTCACTCAAGTGCGCATAAAAAAGCTGCATACGTGCACGCATCTGCACGCACTCAATCATCGGTTTGTTTGTTGAACTAGGCCTGACACTTTTGATAGCATCTCTCGGCACGCAGCGTATGAAGTGGATTGGTGTGCCGTGGTGTGGTGTGTTGTAGAAAGAGCACACAGCCAGCCAGCCGGTCCTTAACGAGTAGTTGTGTTGTAGATGGTCAGATGGTCAACAGGCGGCGAAATTGAAAATTTTTCAGAAATGAAAAACGAGAGATGGCCAAATGGAAAAATCACGTTAGCTCAATGCCGAAAGAGGTTACACGCAATAGCAGCAACCAGTTTGCATAGCCCAGTACCCCAGTAGGCGCGTACCTACTATGCATGTATGTGGTTGTAAAGTTGCGGTTTCGACTTAAATTTGTGCATACGGATGGTACATTCTAAGAATGCGGTTCTTATGGAAACGCTTACATATAGCTGTGCCTAAAAGCTGTCAACGCAATTGCTGCCTACACTCTTGGTGCGTCTCGCTTTTTTAGGTAACATTTTGTTCTTTTGATGCTTGTTTACAAGTTTTTGTACACTGTTTGTTTTACATGAAAGTGCACATTAAAAGTGACCTGAAGAATAGAAAAGTATGCCGCTTTCAGAATAGAAAAGAATATAGAGTAACTGATGGGTCCATAAAGCTTTCGAAAATAACAATAGGAATCGCGATCTATATCTGAGGAGAGTTCCAAGTATAGACGACTGATATAATCCACTATAGAGTGTAACGAAGATGATGAATATGTCAGGAAATGCTGTCGACGTCCTAATATATAAATATAAAATAATGAGCTCTGGGATCAGTTAAATAGCAGGACTGAGTCGCTCGAAACCCGAAATAATAATGGGGCGCCCATCGGCTGTGGCAAAGGTATGCTAGCAGAATGGGACCACCAACATACGCGTTGTATTCTGTAGAAGACTTGGGCTAACTGGGCTTAACTGTCTTTTCGAATGGATCAAAGATGAAATGCGCGGTTGGTACGGGTATTTTCATTGAGCAAAATGAATTTAAGCCATCTTATCCTACCGAACCA
>NW_016235247.1:0-1150 GCF_001687245.7 Rhagoletis zephyria | reverse complement strand
TTTTGGCAGCCAATGTCAGTTACGCGGTTTTGCAGAATGACGATACCCGATTTTGTACTTTAAACGACGATATGTATATATGTTGTTTCACTTGACTGATTAGCAATTTAATTAAGCTAGCATTTCAAGATACTATTGATATATATGAAGGGAAAACTTGGTAGTTGCATATATGTTTTTACTTTCGTTCAGTTTTTAGAAAACTTACGCTAAACGCTAAGACCTTCTCGATAGCAGATCTTTCAATTAATCTTTCGAAATACCGAAACGAGCTTTCAAGATAGTTCCCGGAATTGGCAATTGTCATACGAAAGGCTGGGCTGAGTTGAAAGACAGATGCCAGAATTTACCCTATTAGCGGTATTGTTTGTCTTTTGGAAAACAGTTTCTAAAAATTAAATACAATTTACGAAAACAGTTTTCTTTTTAAAACAATAGAATCTAAAACTAAAAATAAAAATAAATTAGAAAAGCAAAAAATTAAATNTTAAAAAATAAAAAACGAAAAATTAAATTTCTAAAACTTATAAAAGAAAAAAAATAAATAAATAACGAAAAAGAAAATATACTTGCAAGAAGAACGCTCAAAATGATATGTATAAATAACTATTTTCATATTTGATTACAAACTGAAAGAAAAAAGTAAGTGATGCGACAAAAAAAGGCCGCAACTGGCGTCATACTTAAATTAACTAATCAGCTCTTATCTTTTTAAAGGTGGGAGGAAACAGATTTAACGGTCATTAATCAACTGCCCGTTAGATCTAATTTAATGAACGTTTTTGAGCGCGGCTGTAAGACGTTAATAAGCAGGTTTGTTAATATATCGATAACGAAAAAAATGTATCGAAATATAAAGCGATACATTTATCGGTATTGAAATCGCTGTTACCGATGATAGTATCACAGTGAAAATCGATAAATATGTCGATAGAATATGAATTAATATCCCGATTACGATATAAATATGTCGATCATATTGCACAAAATCTTAATTTTTTTTTGCAAATCGAAACTGTATGAATTGTATGTATATGTGGTTGGGAACACTAACTGAAGGCTTTTCTCATTAAAAGCTTTGTTAACAACTTCAATCCTCATATAATAAAGAAAACAAGTAAGAAAGTCTAAGTTCGGGCGGAGCCGAACA
>NW_016235246.1:0-1150 GCF_001687245.7 Rhagoletis zephyria | reverse complement strand
TAGAGTCTGCACCAGCAAAACGCCTTGGCAGGACTTTTGTTCTTCCATTCTCGGAAAAAAATCCGGTTCTAATATATTAGAAATAAAGTAACACCCTCTAACCAGTTAGAAACGCACTTTCTAATATGTTAGAGCCCATTGGTTTTCAATGGACAATATAATTTGTGTTTGTGAAAAAATCCTAATACTTTAGAAATTACTTTCAATTATTTTAAAAACTAATTTCTAATTTCTCGAGCTATATTCCAATAATACTCCACTAGATTTCAAATACATTTGGAAAACATTTCAAATTTATTTGTAATAACTTTAATAATTGAAAGTATAAACTTCAAATAAGAATGGGAAAAGTAGTGGTAGTGTAGTGGTTTCACTTTCTTGAAGCACGCTGAAGATTTCGCAAACGCGTCTTCTCGCTTGTTTCAGGCTTCTTTAGCGGACGATTTGGATCTTTGCTGTCGATTTGTTGGCTCCATTTCTCCTTGATCATCCCCTGTAAACAGTAAAAATTGAATATGAAAACGGTTTCAACTGCAAACCAAATAGAAAACTTACCAGCACACTTGGCCAACGAAAAGACAAAGTTTTGGCATGTTCACCGATGTATTCGTTTTGTCTTTGCTTCAGCTTGAGCTCTTGATACTTTTCTTTGAGATGATAGAACTTGGCCACAATTGACGCTAAAAAAGCAGATTTTAAAGAAAAATCCATACCTGTAGGAAAGTACTGCTTTAATTCAGTAGCATAGTTTCGGAGAAGGCGAAGGAGTTTAGCGGTAAAAATATCAAAGTTAGCTTCGGCAGAAGTGATTATTGGAATTTTTGAATTCAAAAGGTTTTCTTTGCCAGAGAACCAATTGAGCTGTTCCTTTGCAAAGTGGTGAAAATCAAAGGCTCCAAGGTTCAAAATGACATCAGAGCTACCGTCACCAGTTTTGATAAAGTATGAAGGAAAGGTATGACCGATTGGAGGTACAAACGGAGAACTAACTGCTGTTTCGCTTGCTGTGCTCGTACTTGGTTAACTACTGCCATCGTGAACTAAAAAAGAAACCAGTTATTTACAGTTAAAGTAATTCAATGCTTAACATGATACTTGTTTCGGTGGTTGCCGTTGGTGGCACTGAGCTTGATGTAGATTCTTCGAAATA
>NW_016235244.1:0-1150 GCF_001687245.7 Rhagoletis zephyria | reverse complement strand
TTTTTTTTTATGGTGAAAATTTTTCCCTCAGTGCATCGAAACTGAGTCAGCGTGGCCAGAAAATATATTTTTATTGTTTTTTGATGTTAATTATTGCGAAATTATTTGTATGCTATTCTTATTTTAACGATTACCTTGCAAATGTTCAGTATTCAATTGGTTTTTATTGCCCCGACCACAAATAGTCGTTTGTTTTGTATTTAGATTTATTTGATCAATTTACTTCTCATTCTTAGATTTGATTTTCCCTAATAGCAAATAACGGAACTAGGTATGATAATAGAAAAAATCATCTCATAATATCGCTCGAAGACGATAAAAAAAAACTATCTGATAAAATAAATTATACCAAAATAAGTAAAGTACTAAAACTATTAGAACCGTTAAGATAGTTGTTCTTATTATATTACAGACATTGCATTTCTCCGTTGAATAGTGAAAACAAATCTCTCAATCTTAGCCTTAGAATTCCTAGTAGCCTTTATTCATTCCACTATTGCATGCAATTCTTATTAAAAACAAAAAAACTTTCTGTACGTAATCAAGAAAAATATTCGAATTGCATATTAACTGCACTACTAATTCCTCGTTTCAATGCTACTTTCAGTATGAATACCAATATGAGGTCAAGGATCCAGAAAAGGAATTGTTCTTTAACAAAAACGAGGCGGGCGATGCTGCAGGAAAAGTAAGTTTACATTCAACAAATTAAATGGCAAGCCAAAAATTCACTAGTAAACTTCGATAGGTTTCCGGTCAATACTCCGTGTGGCTACCGGATGGGCGTTTAATGACCGTTGCCTACACAGTAGAGGGTGAGAATGGTTTTGTGCCAAAAGTGTCATTTGACACAACAAATCCGCTGGGCTAAAAGACACGCAAAACAAATAGCAAAAAAGCAGCTCCTTACGGGGCACCAATCAAACGGATAATGAAAACAAGAATGGTGTTGAAACTTACAGATCAACGAAACTAATTTGTGGTTTTTAATGATAAAAAAATACGTAAATTGTATTTAGTTAATATTTAGCTAAGCAAGTATGCAAATATTTTATTAAAATTTGCATAATTGAGAAAGCAACAACACACACAGTTAGTATATATGTACATACATACGCGGTCACACGCAGGTACGCCGCACACACACACA
>NW_016235243.1:0-1150 GCF_001687245.7 Rhagoletis zephyria | reverse complement strand
AAAAATATTTTATTTTTAATTACTAATCTTTGTGTACTTATGTACCCAATTTTTGCTTGCCTTTTTACTCGGAAAACTAAAATAGAACGGAACTAAAAAGTCTTTTTTAATTATTTTGACAATTCAACAAAAAAGTTTACTAATGAAAAAACTAACTTTATTGTACTATTGCGTACAACAAAAACAGAGTAATTACCCTTTTCAAAAGTATTGCAACATTAAAAATNACAATTCAACAAAAAAGTTTACTAATGAAAAAACTAACTTTATTGTACTATTGCGTACAACAAAAACAGAGTAATTACCCTTTTCAAAAGTATTGCAACATTAAAAATACAAAGTATAAAACATTTACTTTATTGACTAAAAAGACGGCAAACATGTGAAACAGTTTTAATACATCTGTTTTTAATTTTATTTTTGCATTTGTTCACTACAAAAACTCTGACCGGTTGGCAACAAACTGCCAAGAAATGAAGGAAGGTTCTACTAAATAGCAATTTTAGATTAACCTGAGTAACATTTCTTATGGGACCATAAAACACTGAGGCCGTAATCTTCTTTAGATAACAACTGGTGCTAAGACGACTGACTTAATTTTAGAAACAAAACATAACTACATGCCATAACTACAAGGAAAAGAAGTCGTTTGAAAGATCAACACCTAAAATTCCAATCTTGATCTCCCTTTTATCCTTCAAACACTTTTTAATCCCATTTTAATTTAGTATAAAAGTGCATATGTTCACCACAAAAAAACAGTTTGATCATATATTTCAATGTCAGTAAAAAGAGGGATGAAAGGCTGATTTCTGTTTTACTCGTTGAAAATGCTATTCTTGTATCAAACAGAATTGTGAAAAAAAATTTATTTGCAATGCAACATCCAACATTCTGCAGTTTGTTTACAGAGTAGAATATTCAGCCAGACAACAGTGTTTATATAAAAAGCAAACGTTGAGAGAAAGACGCACTTGTTAGCCAGCGTTTGATGGCAATCAACCTTACAACGTGATTGTACAACAAAACAGAAAAAATTATTTTTTAACAGTAAAAATGGCTGAAAAAGACAATCTAATCACCTCCAAGTTTTCTGCACTTGACCTTAAAACAGCTACTACTTTTCACTTTACCCAACTACCCAATGAGC
>NW_016235241.1:0-1150 GCF_001687245.7 Rhagoletis zephyria | reverse complement strand
GCTCTTATTCCCCATCCTAGACTCTAGTTAGTTTAGCTGAGCGAACTTCAAAGTGTCTCTCTCTCTCTTTCTTATTCATTGTCTCCTTTTTTATTCAGTGCCTGCTGCTCTGTTTAAAGAGAGATTCTGTTCTGCCTTTTTTTGTCCTGCTCAGTCTGTGTGTTTGCAACACTTATGAGCAATTACCCTGCAGTACACTGCAAAAAAAGAGAGCTGCTGAGGCAGATAGCCATCTTGGTGGATACAACTCTCAAAAAGCTTCTTATTAAGCGGCCCGATTCCCTTTTTTGTTTTAGTGAGTAAGGGGAGATAAAACGAGAGAGTTTAGTGCTAAATGCTGTTGCACTGAAGTTGCACAAATGCGCAGGGGGGAAAAACGGCCAAAGTGGACTAGTAGTAGTAGTAGTAGTAGAACACAAGTTGTTCTTCAAGTGTAAGAAGCAGCGGTGATAATATATAGGCTCGGATTAGAAGATGCGGCGGCGGCGGTGGCGGCAGAAGCAGCAGCAGCTTTAGAGCAAAGTGTGTAGCTTGTTTTCTGTTGTGTGTGTGTTTGTTGGGCTGATGCTGCTGTTGTGAATCAAAACACACACACACACACTGTTTCTCTTTACAACTTCGCCTTTTGCTGTTGCTTTCTTTTCTTTTCTTCTTCCTCCTCGTCTGTCTGCTAAAAGGGCAAACAATGAAAAGGAGAGAAAGAAAGCGTGTCTTATTATTCTGGAGAGTGAGGGGGTGAGAGAGAGAGAGCGCAGATAGTGTCATAATTTATGGCTGGCAATCTATTAGACATGTCGACCGGGCTGCTGCTGCTGCTGCTGCTTCCTCGGGTCGACGTGCACCGACAGTCACACAGACGCCTTCTTCTTTTTCTTCTTTTCCCCTTTCCTCTTCTTCTTTTTCTTGCCCTGGGACCCAAACATTCTGAGTCTTGCCTTGCCTTGCCCTTTCCGCTATCGCACCAGAGCGCCAGCTTTTCTGTCAAGTTAATAAGCGACCGATTAATATTCTAATTACATTTCCCTCGGCTGCAGCCTCTTACTTGGCTCTTTTTACGTCTCTAAGTGCAAAGTCCTTCTTTAAAGTCTTTTTTGTCCAGAGGAGTAAAATCCTCTTGAAAAAAGGATGAAGGCTGATGGCCTGCGCAGAT
>NW_016235240.1:0-1150 GCF_001687245.7 Rhagoletis zephyria | reverse complement strand
GCTGCTGCTGCCCATGTCATGCTGCTGGAATTCTCCCCAGTGCATGTATTCTTCTTCTTCTTCGTCTTCTTCTAAACCATAGCGCCTCATCAGATTGACTATGCTATGGGCTTCTTTGAGTTTAGCTTCTTCATATTTTGAATTGTTTCTCACTTGCTGGCGCAGCTCAGAGTTTTCGATGAGCAATGAGAGTACTTTTTCACAGTTTCTTTCAAAGTTGTGCCTTATCTTCATCACTGTGTTGACAGTGGCCAAAGTCATTGAGTCCTTAGAATCGCTCCAATAATGCCGGACTTCTGAGAAAAGTCTTTCTATGGTGGCATTAGTACCTAAATTGATAAAGTTAGTCTGATAATCCTTTTTTATACAAAGTTGTTGTTACCTGGTAGTGTGAGTATAAAGTTTGCGGCACCTTCGAGGGCATCTAAATCAGGCACACTGTTGAGCAGGTTAAACCAACGTTCAGACACCGAGAAACTTGCCCATTCTTCAGGTCGGCTATTGATGAAGACGTTGGCTTTTTGAATGTTTTCTCGCAGATCAGTAGGATCAATTTGGCAGCTGTCTTTGATGACTTCTGCTGATTGCATGACATCATTTTCGTTCAGCTCAGCGTCGAGAGTCGCCCAGAGGTGAAGTTTCAAAGAGTCAGTCCAGCTGGTCCACTGGATCATGTACGATTGAATGTCGTCGTACAACTCTCTCAGTTGAAGATTGAAGGTCAACTGGTCTTCTTCATTCCAGATACTGATTGTATCAATTACGACTTCTGGTTTTAAGATTTCTTCTCTGTATGCGACTATTGTTTGATGCAATTCTGTGTATATTTTGATGGCAGTCATCAGGTCAACTCCTTCTCCTTCGATTCTGCAAATGTCTTCTTCAACCTGTGCTGCAATTGCTCTCAATGTTATGAGGAGAGGAAGGCTAAACTTGTTGTCGAAAAAAGTTTTGAAAGTTTGGATGTTCTTGCCAGTTGTTTCCATTTTGAAGTAAATGTCCAGAATGTCCCACTGATTAATGAGAGCTTCAATTGCTGGTCCAGTACTCAACCAGCGGGTTTTGCTGTAGCTCTTGGTTGGAGGTTTGTTGTTGAAGTAGACTTGGGGACAGCCTACTAGTGTCCTGATTCGTCGGATGTTTTCAATGC
>NW_016235239.1:0-1150 GCF_001687245.7 Rhagoletis zephyria | reverse complement strand
CCCCGATTTCTCACGTAAACTGAAATTCCCCACAACGGTCCTTTCCCCGATTCCCCACGCAAACTTAAATTGCCCGCAAAGCGGGGAATTCCCACGAGTTGGCTTCCCTGGTCTGTATAAAAAATTTAGCTTTTGAGCAGGCCTGGGCGACTCCGACTANTTAAATTGCCCGCAAAGCGGGGAATTCCCACGAGTTGGCTTCCCTGGTCTGTATAAAAAATTTAGCTTTTGAGCAGGCCTGGGCGACTCCGACTACGCAGTTCCCTCGGGGTAGCGTCGCGTGTTCGTATACACGAAGTGGAAGGTATTATGAATTGGTAATTAATTTTCGCTTCATTTTCACCTTCAACTTCGTGTATACGAACACGCGAGGCTACCCCCAAAAGTGTACTGCGTAGTCGGAGTCGCCCATGCCTACTTTTGAGGTTTATTATGAGGATAAATGGAAAACCTTCGGATTTCAACCGACTTCCAAAAAAGGAGGAGGTTATAAGTTCGTCGGAATATTTTTTTATTTTTATTTTTTTTTTATGTATGTTACCGCATAACTTTGAACCACGTCAACCGATTTCGATAATTGTTAATGTTAGGTTATTTCTGAGCTCGCGGTCTCTTGGGCCGGGGCCCTCTCTGATCGGGGGCCCTTGGCATTTTGCCAGCAATGCCACCCTATAGTTACGCCTCTGGAGATTTGCGTAAATTCCAACTAGCTTTTTNCTGTTTTTATCAGTGGAATACGTGGTATGAGCACAATTTCACCTTTCGCTTTGCCAGTCAGTATTGTTGCTTCAACTAAATTCGCCATCAATTTTTTTACTGCCAGTCTTGTGCCATTACACAGTTTTGGAGCATTTAAATTCGTAGTAAAATAATTGATGAGCCGCCCTTTAAATTCAAACAATGTGGTGGCATACCAGGCGGTTCCATTGAATTCAAAAATTCAACTGGATAATTCACTGCGTCATCTTGATTTATTGCGCTGTCAACAGATTTATATGTTGTCACTTCATATGGCAATTTTTCTAGAATTTGATAATTGATTGAATTGACATGCACATTTTTGATGCCAGTATTGCGCGTTCTCTCAACCAATCGTGATAAAGGTAATTTTGAGCAATATTTGGAAACACGCATTCAATCAATTTTTCTT
>NW_016235238.1:0-1150 GCF_001687245.7 Rhagoletis zephyria | reverse complement strand
ATCCAGATGAGTATATTTAATAACGATTTTACTATAAAATAAAAATGTAGGCTACGGCTATGGACGTCCCAAAGCATATGTTTCTGTATCAGAAAGAGTCTAGAAACATCTATGGATATGCATATTAAGATGTGCCTTATTTTTCACCTTTGGCCCACAAAGCAAGACCCACTCTAGATAGGTTCATTCCATCATAAAAATTTGCTCTTGGTAAAATTCTCAAAATAGGATAATTGGAAGACGTGCCTCAATAGTCCTAAATTTACGCAAAAAAAAGGCTCTACATCTTCCAAACCAAACCAGATATGAAAAATGCGTTGCCTTTTATGATATCAATGTACCAAAACCGATGGATTTAAGGAATTGGTGTATGTACATTTAGGGCTCTTGAGGCACGTTTTTCCGTTATCGAATTTAGAATATTTTCGAGAAGCACGGCTTTGTGACCAAACGAACCTATCCCCTAGATTGGAAGAGCTTGAAATGCTGGCAGACAGAAATGCAGCTCGAAAAGAGACCGAAACCGGTGCTGGGTCGTGTACAGATGAATATGGAATTCTGGCAACAGCTGTCCAGAACACAATTGAGGTATGGAGGAAATATTTCTCAACGCTTTTGAATGGCGACACAGGTGGCGCGTTAGATGAAGAAGAATCCAGACCAATGTATAGCGACGATGCTTACGCTCCAATGCGGCTTAATAACAATATGACATCCGGAGCTGTCCAAACAAAATTATGTCTGATTAATACATGCCCTATCATTGGAATCTGTCTGTACTATGTCCACAAGATGGGAGTTCCCGCCATTTGTGCCAATTATCGCGAAATACAGATTCTTAAGATTGCTTGACGATACTGTGTGAAAGACCGTACCCATTCCTTGAACCAACTAATTGGACCTTATCAATGTGGCTTCAGACCTGATAAGTTCACCACCGGCCCCATTTTCATAAAAAAATAGACCAGATAAGAAAATCGACACACACTTTATTTTTGCCGATTTTGAGTCCGGTTTTGATAGCACCTAGAGAATCTGCATGTACGATGCCATTTCTAAATTTGGAATCTACACAAAACTATTACGGCTATCTAGAATAATGTTGAGCACAACCTTCACCTCGTTTCAAATTTGGTAAGGACCTCTTTTC
>NW_016235237.1:0-1150 GCF_001687245.7 Rhagoletis zephyria | reverse complement strand
TCGACGTATCCAAGAGATTTGATTCTGTGGCAGCATGAAACAAAAAAAAACACAAATCAAATTATTATTATACTATAAATGTACAAATATAGAAAAGAGAAAAAAAGGACTCTAGAAAAGGCTGCATAGTTATTATACTAACAACGCAAAATTCCATGCAAAGCCCAAAATTAGGTTTGCTTAAATTCGTTGCATGCAGCTGTTAAGCAGTGCGCTAAATTGCGGAATCTTAAAAAAAAAACAAATAAATTAAAATAATAAAATATTTGCACTACATACATACATATATAACTATGTACATGCATAAAATTATATATATCTCTAAAACAAATTATGCTGGGGAACTGAAACTTAGCACAGATGCATAGATTGTAAATACCCTACTTACGGTGAAAAATGGTAGGTACTGGGAAAGTGGGCGTGGCACTTCCTATACAAACTGAAATTCTCATATCGCTTATCTCTGGAACCGCTTACCGCTGTTGCCAATACCGCACTCACGGCGAAGATTGGTAGATTTTGCAAAGGGGGGTGTGGCACCGCCCATACAAACTGAAATTCTCTATCTCTGGAACCACTTATTATAAGATCTTGGAATTTTATACACCTACATTTATACACTTACAAAATCGCAAGAATCATTCAATTGGGAACAATTTTCTCCCAGATTTTGAAATCGCATTTAATGGTTGTTATTTTGTGCAAGAGCTTTTATAAGGATCAGTGTGTTTGTCTTCCGATAGGTGGCGCAGGGATTGAGAGCTATCCTAAAAAATCAGATTTGTTTCTCTTTTAGAACACATATTAGTAACATAAAATTTGGTATAACTTGGTAGCCCAATCGTGTGATGAAAATATATTNAGAGAAGGAAATATTATCTTTTGTTGTAAACCTTCAAGATACTTTCTCAACCGTTAACGATTCTGATGAAAAAAAGAAAGAGTTTATATAGATGTGGGCAATTTAGTTTTTAACATCCAAGAGGCTCTCAGACAAATTAATGTATTCGAAAAACATATTTAGTTTGAATTGGTGTATGTTTGACATATGTTTTAGTCAGTGATGAACATCTCATCTATAAATAAATACAAATACATATTCATATTTTTTATAAATGAAAATCGAGGTTCTTTTTTCGGTCTAATTTCA
>NW_016235236.1:0-1150 GCF_001687245.7 Rhagoletis zephyria | reverse complement strand
CTCGCCGTAGCCATATCCGACTCTTGCTAATCCGCAACGCTTCCTGCTTGCGCGCCCTGATCGTCATGTCCAATATCTTCTTCCGTAATTTCAATAGCAGTCTGCTCTACTGGAGCATCGCTCCTGAGCCCCACCCTCGTCTTTGACGGGTTCGTCATCTTACACAACGCACCCACCAAAAAAAATCGTATTTAAATATATTGAAAAGGAATAATGTGTATGTAATTGCTGGAAAAATTTAATACCGTAGCGTCAAAAGTTAGCCTAAATGTTAAATTTAGAAGGAAATATGTAATATATATCAAGAGCTTGTGTCATTAAAGCTTATGCGATAATGTGACAAAACGATGGGTTGAAATGTAGCGTGAAGTTGTCACTTTGATTTCCAGATGTGACGCCTGTCCGCCTAACGTTGTCCGTCAACTTACTGTCCAAAACAAATAGAGTTAATTCGTGAACCCCTAACATGACACTGCAGTCTGACAGATCCCTTTTGTCTAAACTGGATATCGTTAGCCTCCCACCTAAGCAAAAAATTGTTAACGCTGCAGACACATTCAGCTGGCTCTTCAAATGTCCAGCTAAGATATCTTAATAGCTCCCCCCAGTTGAAACCTGGTCTCGATACATTCGTCCGCTCTAAATATGGCTGAACGAGCTACCTCTCAACCCGATCCAAGCTAAACTTTAACGGCATTTGACCCCTGCCACAATTGTCCAGCTGTGAGTCTGCCAAGCAAGCTGCCAGTAGCCTAATCATCAAATCCTCATGACCACAACTACGCATCGACACATTTGGATGGTGCGAAACTCTGTCCAC
Source organism: Rhagoletis zephyria (assembly GCF_001687245.7). Classification (NCBI taxonomy): domain Eukaryota; kingdom Metazoa; phylum Arthropoda; class Insecta; order Diptera; family Tephritidae; genus Rhagoletis; species Rhagoletis zephyria. The sequence goes on along the minus strand of NW_016235236.1, from coordinate 330 downwards.
TCAAGATACCAAATGCATAGCCTACGGTCAACCAAAACTAAGTAAATAATCAAAAATTTAAATAAATTATGTGGTGTTCCCCACCCGTGTCCGAAAATTATTTATTAAGGAGCACCACTTCGCTNGCTGAACGAGCTACCTCTCAACCCGATCCAAGCTAAACTTTAACGGCATTTGACCCCTGCCACAATTGTCCAGCTGTGAGTCTGCCAAGCAAGCTGCCAGTAGCCTAATCATCAAATCCTCATGACCACAACTACGCATCGACACATTTGGATGGTGCGAAACTCTGTCCACTCAAGATACCAAATGCATAGCCTACGGTCAACC
>NW_016235235.1:0-1150 GCF_001687245.7 Rhagoletis zephyria | reverse complement strand
CCAAGACAAAAATTAAAAATTATATGTTGCCTCTGACGGTATTCGAACCAGAACATGCTGGGAGCTAAGAACTCACAGCGAGCATCTCTACACGTTCAGCTACAGCCAGATATGCAAATGTGCTTTCAAATGCTCAACTTCAATCACGTTTCGTTAAAACACGAGCAGTGATCGGGTAACAAACAATAAGCTAGCGCAGAGACACGAGTTGGTCCGCTACAGCATGACAGNCACCAGTTGGTCCGCTACAGCATGACAGAGGAACACTTTTGTAAGTACTCCAATTTACCACAAATAGACTACATGATCCAACGATTTTTGCAGGGTAGTGAATCAAATTTCTAGTTCCGTACAAGGTCGTTATCGCCAAAAAGGAACTAGTCTGATATGAACTAGATCCCCACCAGTACAAAATCGGCAAAGTGGTACTTTTAAAAAACCTAAAGTGACGAATTTAGAAATGGTTCGGAACTATAGAAAAAGGGATGCAGAACGAACTAGATCTTATTTGTCCAATTTAGAACTAGTTCGGAACTATCGAATAAGGGATGCAGCGGGGGCTTGTTTACTTTACATAGATATGTGTTCGGCGGCTTTTTTGTTCCAATACGTTTCTACGCAATATTCTGTGCTTCGCAGATGCTTTTTCATAGCTTGGTAATACAAAACTAAAATTTGTGTTAACATTTCAACATCTTGGGACCGTCTGGAATCTAAGAAATAACAACGAGCACCTCTGCAAACTCAGCTACAGTTAAAAGTATGTAAACGTACATTTCTTACAATCATTCAAACACATTTAATTTCAAATTGAAAACACATTTCTTCCAAAATAACTTAAAATCGCACACACGGAAGAACCAAAAAGATTGAAAAATCATGATACTTTTTTCTTTCGTCTGTCGATTTTAGAACTGGTTCGGAACTATAGAATTTAGGACAAGTTCGGAACTATTCTCTTTTGCATGCAAGCAACCGGGCGAATTTAACATGGCGATGTCCTAGGAAGTGTCAATTGCCCCCCGCTGCATCCCTTTTTCGATAGTTAGTTCTTAGCTCCCAACATGTTCGGGTTCGAATGCTGTCAGAGGCAACATGTAGTTTTTAATTTTTGTCTTGATTTTTATTAATTTCGAAAAAGCATTTGAGA
>NW_016235232.1:0-1150 GCF_001687245.7 Rhagoletis zephyria | reverse complement strand
CATACCTCAGCTCATCCACTTCCATATACATATTTTTGTCCGCATACTTTCCCTATAGAATATGGCGCATATGAATACAAAAGCTTCTGTTGTACGTATGCTAGTACGCGTTAATTCATTCAGCTTACAAATTTACACACTTACGTGCTTGCAAACACTCACACAATACAGATATAATTGTGCGCACATGTGGCAGTCCTACAACAAGTTCATATGTAAATATTATCGCCTCGAGCACGTTTACCTTTCTCACGCGGCAAATTGTCAAAAGGATGAAGTTAACACTGGATGTGGTTGTAAAACTGATGCGGCATTATGTTGCCAGATGGTTGCAATTTGTTAGCAACGCAGGCAGCATTTGTCGTTAAGAAGCACATAATATAACTTTTGAATTTTGGGTGGATAAAAGGCAACAGAAAGGTCTTTGGGTTAGATACCAGGGTTGGAAATGTACGGGTGTTCCCACTACCTGCTAAAATAAATGTTTGTGGTCAAAATGAAGTCTCCTCACTGTGATGCCAGATATGTACCTTGGTACACAGAATGGTCGCGGTTCTAGACTTTCCAATGCTGATGATGATTAAAGATGTGGCCCTTTACGAGGCTAAATCTTGAAAAGGTTTCGAAAGCTGCGTTTACAATTTGCTTTTCAGGGCCATAGTTTTCGACTCTTGGCTGCAACAACCACTGAAACTCTGTTGGACCTCGGATGGGATCTAAGCGAACGAGGTCGTCGAGATCAGACTCTTCGTCTGACCTTGTAGGGCTGGAACTATTTCGCGGACAAGAACCAGTTTGCCTACAGAGCAACTAAGCGGTTATAACCATTTGCGCTGTAAAACCTACTGGATTGGTTTGGCCACGGAATGCTGTCTTTGTCTGGAAGCCGGAATTACGTCGGAGCACATTCTGTGATTCTCCAGAATTGATCAGACTTAGCCTGCAAGTTTTTTAGACCACAGTGGAATCCTTTCTTATTATTAGGAATTTCTCTATCAGGTACTGTTAGCATTTAATAGGGTAGGTAATAGTACCTTGAGATGTCAGGGTTAGGGTTTATTCGGATAATAAAGATCTGCGAGGTCGGTTTTAATTGATTTAATTTGCTTTGACTTGATTTGATTTAAATTGATTTGATTTATTTTTTTTT
>NW_016235231.1:0-1150 GCF_001687245.7 Rhagoletis zephyria | reverse complement strand
GTAATGTTTAGGTTTTTATGATGAATTAGCATCTTTTGTTTAATTAAAAAGGAAAAACAAAAAATATTGTCGCCGAACAGCGCACTTCTTGTTGTTTCACATTGGCAACATTGCCAGACTGTCCAAATTGAATTGTCTCGAGTTTGTTTTTCTTTTTGGCTTTTAATTGAATAAAACGGTGAACTGTATAGCAGCTTTAATTCATTAATTAATTAGTGAATGATAATATTTTTTGTTTGGTAAAATCTTTTCAGGAAAAAAGAAAAATGACAATAGGGAATATGGGCGTGCTCAGGATGGTAATTGCTATAGACAAAAAAGATAAAATTGTATGAAACAGAATGAATGAGCGGAGACCTTAAAGAATGAAATAATCAATTTATTATTGTATTATAAACTATTACTATACAAAAGCTTTTCTGTACACTGTACTATTGTAGTGAAAGTTGTTGCAGCTAAAAACCCTTTTGATTCATATGTAAATTGAAGTGAAGTGAAGTGTGATTTTTCATTCTTAATTCTTTGATTCATAAACATCATTTTTGTCTACTACTTCTACAAAACATAAAACATAAAATTGTCATTTTAAAAAAAGAATGTAGAGCAACTTTGTATTGAAAAGTTGTGTAAACTGTGATCAGTAAGCAATTCACTCATTAATGGGTCATTTAAAGCAGAAGATTAAAAATTGTTAACAACAAGAGTTTACANATTTGTTAACAACAAGAGCTTACATTGACGACCCATAAACGCCACTAGGCAAAATAATGCTTTTTTATTTTTATATTCATTCAGGCATGCAAATTGTAAAAGCAGAGTATTAAAACAGTAAAATAATAAAACACAAATAAAAATATTAATAGTAGCAAAAAAATACAAAAATATCAACAAAGTACAAAAAGAATTTTGTAACAAGCTGTCGGTTGCTGGAAAAAATAATCCTCTTTTCAATCTAAACTCCATAAAACATTTTACGACATTATTCCCAACTGCTGCTGGTGTCAACAAATTGCCATTATCACGTGGTGATCCACAGCTATGTTATTTTTTGCAAAAAGCATTAAAAATTAATGTTTAAAATAGCAAACATGAAAATGAATTTAAGTAAAAATACTGTTTTATTTTATTTTTTAAGTTTTTGTTTTAACTT
>NW_016235229.1:0-1150 GCF_001687245.7 Rhagoletis zephyria | reverse complement strand
AACTTTTATTGTTTTATTCTATTTTTACCTGAAAAATTTTATCAACATATGCGTGGCTTTCTATTATAATCACCCACATTGTGAGAGTCGTGTCGAATGCAAGTCGTTTTTCGAGAGTCGAATCGTATCGAAAATTTCACGTTATTGCCTAAGATTTCCACTCGACTAGTGTATTAAAACGAATAAACTTGGAAGCACTGTATAGTTTTCGACGATTTTGGTCGTTTACTTATTTCAGTACGACAATATACAATCATCCTCATTGCGAGAGTCTTGTCGAAGCTGTTTTTTTTTATTATTGTAAGCCGTTTAGTTTTCTTTCGCAAACGGTATTTCTTTGATATATTTTAAATATTCCATATACAAATCTTTGTCCCCGCTCAGGTTGTTCGATATTCAACATGAAAATTAATAAACAATGGAAAAACGCGTAACTGTTTGTGAATGACCACCTTAACTTTTATTGTTTTNCTACTGCCAGTCGACACTCGCAATAGGGGCCATAATCACCCTCATTGCGAGAGTCGTGTCGAATGCAAGTCGTTTTTCGAGAGTCGAGTCGTATCGAAAATTTCACGTTATTGCCTAAAATTTCCACTCGACTAGTGTATTAAAACGAAAAAACCTTGGCAGCACTGTATAGTTTTCGACGAGTTTGGTCGTTTACTTATTTCAGTACCACAATAGACAATGCTACTGTTGTGGAGTCGTACAATTTAGCCTAATTTATGACTTACGCAATGAGGCTGAATGCTACTGTTGTCGAGTCGTACAATTAGTGACTTTGTTTGCATAAGGGCATTGCAGTTAAGAAACGCAAGAAGTTGTTGATCGAATGACATACGAAGCAACTTAATAAAAGTAACTACGGTTAAATATTTTCTGAACGTCAACCAGTTTTTTATGCAAAAAAGCCACTAAAAATAAAATAAGATAATTACCAGTGGATGTTTGTTGTTTAAGGAGTTTCAATGATTTCCTTGTTTTTATATTTTCGTGAAATAAGACTTAGAAAAAAACTAAAAAATGTGAAATATTTCCAGAATGTCACTTTTAGGTGGAAAAGGATTTTTTATTTAAAAAACTTATTTTTCCAAACAGCTCCTAAACTTATTTAATCCTTTATCTTACGTTTAAAAAAGTGACATTC
>NW_016235228.1:0-1150 GCF_001687245.7 Rhagoletis zephyria | reverse complement strand
GTTTGGCGCTGAGCTTGGGAATCTCCACGTAAAAAAATTCAATGTAATGCAAGAATAAATAAAGCCCCAGATAGTGACCTTCCGTCACGTTGACGATGCCTGCAAATGAAATTAGCAGACCTAAGTTTTGATAGAACTATGTTGGTATGTCTAAATTTGGTATCCATACTAAACTAATTCGGGTAAGCATTCGCTCACGTCGCGCACAATTTTTTCGCTCAAATGTTTTTCGACTGTAAATAGTTGATGCTGATGTTGGTAAGCGTAATATGAGCTGTCAATCTGCATCGTAGGAGGAAAAAAGCGATCGACACACGTTACTGTTGGCAGTTGTAACTTGGAAATAGTAAAGGACTTTGTCGACCTACGGTTCCACAGTAACACCATCTATAATGTCAGCCTCGAAATCAAGCGAAGAATAACTCTTGCCAGCAAGTGCCGCTCTACAAATTCCAATTGAACCTGTTCATTATAGGACGCATGTGCACCGTGTAAAAAAAAAATAATAATAAAAAAGATCTATGGCAATGTTTGCGTTGGGTATCGTAGAAGAGCGCCTAACTGTATAGTTCTACAACCTCCTGGGAATTTCGATGGTATGAATAGTTTGTCCCGATAAAAAGATCCTTAATCTCGGCTGGACAAGGGAAGTAAAGTGCAGAAGTACCTGAAGCATTGTTTNATGGTAGCACGGTAGAAGGGTGGTTGGTGTCATGTGGTGTGCCTTCACGAGCCGGATATAGCAATATAGGGCATTTGGTGGTAGAGCAAGAGCTCAACCTGTTACCGTATCTAGACCTCAATCGTGCTCGAATTACTTAGCTGAAGTTCTTCGTCTGAAATGGTATCGGGTTGGAGTCCATTGACGGTATTCACGGGACGAGAGTTGGTAAAAGTCATGGTTCTCTATCAACGAATGTTGCCTGCCTGTTCAACGTTCGATCGAGTGGCTGTGCGATGAAATTATGGGTCTCGTCCATGAGTTCGTCGAGCTTTGAAGGTGGCTCTACCTCTAGCAAGTACCTGCTCGGGTGTTTCTTGTTAGCAGCCGAATTGCTAACTAAGCATCAAGAAACACAGTTTTTCTGGAGCGTAGCAGTGCCAGCGCCTGACTATGACGAGGTACGTATAGCAATAACGCGGCTGAAAA
>NW_016235226.1:0-1150 GCF_001687245.7 Rhagoletis zephyria | reverse complement strand
CTCGTACCGAGTTTGGTAAGGATGGGTGAAGCGGCTACTAAGATACAGTATTTCATCATAAGTGGTCCTGGCCACGTCCCTTTTCCAAATATTTCGTAATCAAATTATTTTGCACAAAAATTCTACCTCACATACTGATTTTGAAAGATTTGGATCCAATATTTACTGAAATATCATAGTTTTTGCATTTTTCAGAAATACCGTTATATGAGAAGGGGCGTGGTTACAGTCCGATTTCGCCCATTTTCAATAGCAACCTCCCTTAGATAATGGGCAACGTATATACCAAATTTCGTTGACATCTCACACGGACAGACGGACGGATGGACAGACAGAAACGGCTTTGTTGTTGTTGTTGTAGCGGCCCAGATCGGTTAATATCTCAGTCGTTGTCGTCAAGCTCTACTAATGGAAGCCCCAGGAAGCGTACAGCCTCAATGGGGTCGGTCCACAGGTACAAAGCCGTTAGTGTTGTCGGGTTTCCGGGCATACGAAGAGATGTTTCGAGCCGTGGGGTGTCTCTCCGCATGCCGGGCACTCAATTGGCACATATGCGTCTAATCTGCTCAGGTATGAATTTAACCTGCTGGAGTACCCAGAGCGAAGTTGGGCTATTGTGGTTCTACGCAGATGAAGTTCCGTCTCGTCGATGTTCGGTGGTTGTGTGCCTAGAACGGCTCGAGACTGACTCCCTGTGAATGCCATTCAGGGCCTGTCGATATGCTGACGGGTCCAGAGGCTACTTAATAAACCTCTGGGCGAGGGTCTATTTGGGTGACCATGTCTGTGGCTCCCAACCAGAAACTGCTTGCCGAGCATTGTGTTATGCTCCTTAATAGGAAGCATTTTCGCCTCGGCTTAATCGACTTCACTTTTCATTCTGATCATTTATGTATACACATGTCTATATCTATATCGATTCCTTTAGTCTGTCACAAACAACCGTTATGCGAACAAAGTTATAATACCCTGTGCACAAGTGCGCTCAGGTATAAAAAATCGACGAAGAAACAAATAGTATGTAAGTGCAACAAATAACGAATAGACGAACACCTATGTATACATGTATGCACTCGTGTAAGTATGCCCACCTACATGCACACATTGGAAAGTTCCTTCAACCAAGCCGTACAAAAAAAAATTCCGTATA
>NW_016235225.1:0-1150 GCF_001687245.7 Rhagoletis zephyria | reverse complement strand
TTCACTTTTGAGCAGAGGTCATCAATTCCATTCCCGGACGCCAAAATCGGTCAATCGTANAATAGTAAGGGGGAGAGAACACAACCTTGTGGAACCCCTTGTTTAATCCTTCTTGGTTTCGAGGTTTGATCTCGGAAGATTATTGACGACTGTCGACCACTCATATATTTCGCCGACCATCGCTTCAGTCCCTGTGGGAGTGAGGAGGCCTCAATGTCTTCTAGTAGCGTGGAATGGCATACGGTGTCAAACGCCTTCGACAATTCCAGCGCTACTAGGACCGTTCTCTGACAGGGGCGGTTTCGATTTAGGCCACGAGTTATTTGGGTGTTTATGGCGTTAAGTGCTGTTGTTGTGCTGTGCACTTTACGGAATCCGTGCTGGTGATTCGCTGGGGTCAAGTGGCAAGTGAAGTATGGGAGTAGTAGGGCCTCAAGCGTCTTCGCGACCGGGGAAAGGAGCGTTATAGGGCGATAAGAGTCTCCTTTGTTGGCGGGCTTCCCCGGTTTCTGCAGTGGGACCACTCTCCCTGATTTCCACACATCAGGAATGATGAGAGTGGCCATGGACAGGTTGAGGACCTCCGTTAGGTAATCTACTCCCTTAGGCCCTAAATGTTTTAGCATCAGCATACAGATTCCGTCGGGTCCAATGGCTTTGGAGGCTTTCGCTTTCCCGATGGCCCCCTTCACTTCACAGCTGGTGAAAACAAGTGGTGCACTGTTTTTGGCAGCTTAAGCAGCCTCCTGGTCACTCAACGTTTGGCCCTGTCTACCGAAGGAGGCAGTGTGAATTGCCTACTAAAGTAGGCTGCGCATTTCTTCGGGTCCTACGAAGCGCGACCTTCGAAAGAGATTTCCACTCTGTCATCACGCTTCGATGGGTTAGACAGGGACCTCACGGTTGACCAGAGTTTACACAACATCAGGAATGATGAGAGTGGCCATAGACAGGTTGAGGACCTCCGTTACGTAAGCTACTCCCTTAGGCCCTAAATGTTTTAGCATCAGCATACAGATTCCGTCGGGTCCAATGGCTTTGGAGGCTTTCGCCTTCCCGATGGCCCCCTTCACTTCACAGCTGGTGAAAACCAGTGGTGCACTTTTTTTTGGCAGCTTGTGCAGCCTCCTGGTCACTCGACGTTTGGCCT
>NW_016235224.1:0-1150 GCF_001687245.7 Rhagoletis zephyria | reverse complement strand
AAAAAAAAAAAAAAAATAGGTGCTCCGGTCTAATGTGCATAGTACATACATATATTCGCACATAATTACACGCGCCGGCATATGGGTCAAGGTTGCTTTGGGTCAATTAGCGTGTGGATGAAACCACTGGTTGTTGCCATCCATATACAAACAATTGTTGTTGGATCTGTCATTATACAGAATTATAATGCAGGCTTAAGCAAAAAAGCGACAATTGTTTGTAGCAGTGAGATAATTAAAATGTTGGTTGAACTGGCCTCCGGTTATAGAACAGTTGGTAAACTAAGGTAATTACATTTATTTTCACCTTTTACCATTTTAGCCGAAAAGGAAATGTTGAAAATAGTTTATGAAAAGGTGTTGGGAAGAACAAATTATTGGTACATATATCTGTCTGATATGTATATGTAATTCTAAAATATTATTAAATGCATCGTTTTGATGCCTATCCAACCGTCGATTAAATGAATGAACGCTAATAGCCTTTTACAATTCCGAATGACTTGTGAAATTTAAATATGTATGTATGTTTGGATGTTTGTATGCAAGTATTAGTATGAAGGGTAGCCATAAGTAGCTTCTACTGTCTAAACATAAATTGGGGGTGGATTTGTGAAAATTACATTTTTGCTGCCACAAATGTGAACACTTGGAAAGGCATACTGGCAGCTGACAACTTCATCTGGCGAACAAACAACAGCACGCTCCATAAGCAGCAACAAAAATAATAAAAACAAAAATTTAAAATAAATGAATTTTCGAAAATGAGAAATGCAGATTTCTATCACCCGGAAATTGTGTTAAATTAACAGCCATAAAGAAAAAAAACATAACACATTATTTAGAAATTAAGTTTGGACCTCAAAAATTCCAAAATAAATTTTGGTTAGAAATAAATTTTATCAAACATTTAGATCGAAATGCACTCACAGCAAATGTATGTATTTACATGCATACATATTTTTATAAACAACAATTGGTGCACTTCACTGCAACGCCTGCATTCACACTTCACAGCCGTCATACGTCATGCTGGTGCTGGTGCTGGCTGCACGCACGCCTCCATAGCCAAACTGGCTAGCCCGCAATAGAGATATGGTGCGGGTTGCTTGGCCTTTCAATTTAAATAATAAATATTTCAATTTTTTTT
>NW_016235223.1:0-1150 GCF_001687245.7 Rhagoletis zephyria | reverse complement strand
TTTAAATAAATGTGCGAATGCTATACATACGTGTTGAGGCAACCACCCTATTAACTCCTCGCCGCCATACTTTAATAGCTCAGCTGGCAGGCCGTCACACTATGGGACGTCCCCATATAAGCTGCGGCCAAAAGTAGTAACCGTACTACAAATTCGCTGAAATTTCGTGTATGCTCTTTTCGGCATTTAGGAATGATGTGGAAAATTATAAAATTCGAAGCGCTGCCTCGCCCATAGGTCTTGTGCGCGTAAATAGTAAATTTTATCCGATAATGATGAACCAGAGAAGCATAAATCTTAAAGAACCTCAAACTCGGTTAACATTATCGTCCACTAATTCTAGAAAACTAGGCGCACATAAAAAATGTATGTTCTGATGAAAGTCGGTGTACCCTGCTCGTTTACGCCAAAATTTTCTAAGTTTAAACATAATAAAGAGTTTCTTACTATGGCGCCAACCTCCTATAAAACCTTTTTGGCCCCACGGACTAAATTTTATGAATTTTATTTGAAGTTATTATTTCCTCTTTTAAAAAATGACAAAACGAAAACATTTGCATTACCTGCATACTTAATTGTGTGCATGATATGTGTTTGCACTGAAACTTTCGATTCTACCAAAATTTTATACAACAAAAGCTAAGTCAAGCAGGCTCTCGCGCAACGTCCATTGTTGGCTGAATGTTGAATGTGATTAATAGTCATTAAAATCTACACCTCCTTCCATTTCCATTTTATATTGCACATTATTTATTTTATCTATATATCATAGACTTTTCCTTCAGCCATACAATAAAAATTCAATAAATTTTGCAGGCGTGGCAAAAAAGGAAGAATAGAAGCCGAACTCTCAGTTCCTCGCAGCTGTTCCTATTTCAGATATGGCAGGCAAATTTAATGTTTACTTGTCCTAATTAGAATTTAATTCGCTTCCTAGGTCCTTTTTAAATATCCCTTTTTAAAGTATATACAGATATATTAAAAAACCAGTCATCAATCAGATTGGCTTATTATATATCCGCACAAGTGGAAAAATCAACTTAAATTACATGCAACCAAATTTAATTTTTTTCTTACAAAATTTTTTTAGAATTGTATCTTATTTAAGCTCGCCCCATGACTGCAAATTGGCATTATTAACAAAAATTAT
>NW_016235221.1:0-1151 GCF_001687245.7 Rhagoletis zephyria | reverse complement strand
GCATCGAATGGGCAAAGTTACGCCGCGCTACCAAATCACCCACTGTGCCATCGACCATTGGCGAGGAGAAGTCCTGGAATCCATTCATGCGTGTACACGAGGCCAATGTGCAAAAGCATGCTAATGAACAGGATCCCATTAAGACTATGGGCAGCTTGCGCAGGGAAAAGGACAACTTCAAAGCTTAGGGAAGGGAATGAGGGCGAATAGAACAAAGAGTGCTGTTGATGATGGTGGTACTGTGGAAATAGGCGCACATTTAATTTTTGTTTTTACATATAGGGTTATGTATCTTTTGTTGGTTTGGTTGTTTATATATATGTACATAGAAGTCTTTATATTACTTCGGGGCTTGATAAAAATATAGTAACGTAGAACCGCTGAGAGGCACTTTTAAAATTCTTGACGTTTCCTAGCAATTCGATTTCAAAATTTACGCACAAACTCAAGGCACATTGCTCTCATGAGAACCAAACCTTTAAACTTCAACTTGTTTTTCTTTTATTTCCTATATTTCGTTACGCTTTGAATGTCATATCGTTGTTTTTCTTTAATGTTCGTTAATAACAAATTTTAATTAACATGTGAATTTGAGTAGTGTTGTGCGGTTTATACTTAGTGTATGTGTTAAAAATGCAACACCTGATGCGTTGTTTTTTATGTGGTTTTAAATATGAAGCAGATACCACAATTGTTTTTAACGTGCCTCAATGTCCTTCGCGTAAAGAGCCTTGCGAAAACAGCTTTGGGGCAGAACTGCAGCGAAATGCCTTGCTGTGCGTTAAACATTTTAAAGCAGCAGATTTCATAAATGCACCGGGAGGTACAGGAAAGGCACTTTTGATACCAAGTGCTGTTCCTATGACCCTTATGCCGGAAAGTCCCTTCAACTCATAAATTAAAAACAGAAAACAACATACAAATTAACAAATTTTAACTAAAGAAAACAAATAAAAACAAAACTTCAAATTTACTCAAAAACGTCAACCAGCGNACAAACTCGCACACACACATTTTAACTTTCAATCTCAAGCAACAACAATTTTGAACAATTTTAAGTTTTTTATTTTCAATCTTATACGATTTTAAAATGCTGGCAAACAAACATGGTACAATAAACACAGGTAGAAGCCAAATTGACATCAAACCTA
>NW_016235219.1:0-1151 GCF_001687245.7 Rhagoletis zephyria | reverse complement strand
TCAGAGGTAATCGATTTGTGCGACATTCTAGAAATCAATTGTATTAAATTTGTGTTTTTAGTTCTTTACCCTTAAGTCAGAATTACCCAGAAGATAATTTAGGTAGGCCTTCTTAAGTGAAGCCATCCGTGAAGGCTTCCCAAAGAAAGGCTGAAAAGTATGCCTTCTAGAAATTAATGCGAATATATAATGAAGAAGAAGAATGAAAAAAACGTGTGCCATTTGGAAAATTTCAAGTTCAAGTCTCATGTGCTAGTGAAATTTTATTCCCTCATACTTGTCAAAAATTTACTCGCAGCGAACTTTGTTACCAATTCACACACGCTATCAGTACGATCTCAGGCAGAAGCACTCTAAAACATTCTGTTTGGACTTCAAGTGATAATTTTCTTTAATTTTTGCGTGGGACACATTCAGTGCGGAATCGCATCTTGCTAGTTTGTCCGCTGCCTCGTTTCCGTAAATGCACCTATGTCCCGGAACCCATATTAGGGTAATTTCAGATATTCAGAGGAATATTTTGTCAGGAGATTTCGCACTAAATTTTAATGGTAGTAAATAAAAAAAGCAAAAATATGCCAACGCCAAATGCATTTATTGTAAAAATGCAAAAATATGCACTAACGATTGAATGCCATTTTAAAGGAAATTTTATGTTTCGAAAAGCTAACTTAAGCATTTCCACTTGAAGACGCCGAGTAAAAGCATTCATTTGCATGAGATTCCGAGCCCTAATTATTATTATTATTATGTACATATGGGCATCAAATGAAACAAATTTTAGAGTAATTTTACATGCATATCTGTGTTCGTATGGAATAGTAGCTTATGTCGGGAAGTTGGCTTTAGTATAATGCGGCATTCTCTTTATTCTTTAAACGACAAGGAATTTTTTTATAAGAATATTGACTTCCTAGTATCGGTACCATTTCTTGCACGTTTAATTGCCAAAAGTTCTTCATCGGTTTGGCGCCAGTGAGTCATTCGCAATCGTATGCTACGGATGCCGCATTATACTAAAGCCAGCCTTTCGACATAAGCTATTATTCCATATGAATACAGATATGTTTTGTGTTCACAGTTATATCTTTTGAATGATGTGAAAAGTAGCCTTGGAAATTTGTATCCTTCTTCTTAAATAAGTTCAGTCA
>NW_016235218.1:0-1151 GCF_001687245.7 Rhagoletis zephyria | reverse complement strand
AACAGATTTTAGGTTTATAGTTTAGTATAAAAGTAAGTGTTTACAAAACCTATTTTGTTTTTACGGATCCAAGGCTTCAAAAACGGCCGCTGAGAGAGTGGCACAAAAAAACCCACTAAAAGGCCTTCATATTGATAAGGGTAAATAGAAGTAAAAATAGTTCAGAGCACTTAGTATCAAACTTTCGAAATATTTTTTATTTGATGGAAGCTGAAATAGTTTACTCAAATAGGTTCAGACAAAAAATTTTGGTTAAGAAAAAACTGGAGTCAAGACCGATCAGTTTCATTAAGTATGTAATTCAGCGTTTGGCACTTTAAGCAAATTAATCGCCAGCTTTTTATTTTTTCCGCATTTTTCTTGCAAACGTAATTCAGATACTATCGAATTTGATCATCGCAAAAAAAATAGTTTGAAATAACGAAAAAAATCCAAATTACTTATTCCGTCCATTTTAAATTTATAACTCTTCTTTTGATAAACAAATGTGTACTGATATTTAAGTTAAAGCTGTAAAAAATACCTTTAATTTGATATCCATATTGCAACAAGGGAATTACTTTTAGGTAATTATAAAAATAGGTGGCAACCTTTTTCGGCCAATACCCTTTCATAAACAAACTTTCGCACAATTCGTTAGAGCAGTCGAAGTTATACATAATTTATTGTATTCACAATCCGGTGCATATGGTATTGCATGTGCATATTTCGGCACATTTGCAAATTTTGTTGTTGTAAACGGGCACACTACAACAATAAAATTTCCAAAGTCACCGGAAAATGCAAATGTAAGTCCAGACCGGAGTTTGATAATATATATACATAAGCCATTCAAAATGTATAGTACAGATGCATGAAAATTTGGCCAACTAGCTGCTGCCAAACCGATAGTTGTGTGAACAGGGGCACAGAGGGTGGTTTGTTTTTTATAAATTATGATACAATGATATTGGAACGACAAAATAGTGTTAGTTTCAAAACATGCAATCGCTTGCATTTTTTTTAAATCTTCTGAGAAAAATGTTTCTTAATAAGTAAAATTTTTTTAGTTTAAACATAATATAGAAAAACCAATAAAAGCACATTAGGGTAACTGCAAGTAAATTACACGATTGAGAGAATACAAAGGTTGCGCCGATCTCGGACCGCTA
>NW_016235217.1:0-1151 GCF_001687245.7 Rhagoletis zephyria | reverse complement strand
GAGTATTCGCATTAATGCACGCACATTTATTTAAAGATATGCCGGAAGTATAAGTGTTGAAACGGTGATAGCATTTTCTTTTGCAACAAAACATAGAATGGAGATGGTCAAGGAACTTCGTTACCCACGAGATAAATTTCGATTTGCTGGATATTGCTAGAGTTATAACAGGCGGTAATGTATTTCATTGCATCTTGAACTTTCTAACAAACACCCGAATAATTAAAAAAAAAATGCTTCGAAGAGAATTGAAATATGTATGTAGAAATAAGCTCAAAAAAATATAAGTAAAGGGAACATGCGCTCAGCGGAGACGAGCTCCACTGTGCAACGCATAAAATTGATTATCGATTTTTCATCGTTATAGTTATCGATATCGTTATCGTGATAGTTATCGTTTTGGTTTTTGGTTTTGGTTTTTAATATCTGTATCTTTTTATCATTATGGCTATGGTTAACGTTGTGGTTACGGAAGGTGATGATTTGGTATAGTTATGGTAATGACNTATGGTTATGGTTATGGTTAGGGTTATGGTTATATTGAGGTTATGGTTATGTTAAGGTTATGGTTATGGGTAGGTTTATGGTTGTGGTTATGGTTTTGGTTGGGATTATGGTTATGGTTATGGTTATGGTTGGGGTTATGGTTATGTTGAGGTTATGGTTATGGTTAGGGTTATGGTTGTGGTTATGGCTATGGTTATGGTTATGATTATGGGTAGGGTTATGGTTGTGATTATGATTATGGTAATAGTTATGGTTATGGCTATGGTTAAGGTTGTGGTTAGGGTTATGGTTGTGGTTATAATAGTGGCTATGGTCATGATTAAGACCATGGTTATGGTAATGGTTATGGTTATGGTGAAGGTTATGATTTTGGTTTGGTTTGTTTGATTATGATTATGGTTATAACAAAGATTATGGTTAAGGTTATGGTAATGGTTATGGTTATATTTACGTCTATGGTTATGGTTACGATTTTGGTAATGGTTATTAATATGTTCATAGTTATGACTATGGCCATGTTTGTAGTTAAATCCATAATTAGAGTTGCAGTTATCGTGATCACTATAGTTACCAGTTAAGTTATCGCTATCGTTGCCAAAATCCTTTGATCGGTATTAAAAATATTTCTTCATACGAATTAAAAT
>NW_016235216.1:0-1151 GCF_001687245.7 Rhagoletis zephyria | reverse complement strand
CTTTTGTTAAAGTCGAAGTGCTGGTTTTTATATATCTTTTACATAATATCATTAAGATTCAATATTCATTATTTTCAGACAACTTCTATTGGCGGTATCTCCCGCCAGATGCTTTAAAGTTCGCTTTGTATTGCCTTCCTTTTAAGTTTGATCAAACGCGTGGTTACATGGCGTATGAGTAACATCATTTCCTGTTCATATTTAACAGTATATACATATGTATGTGTTTTATCCGCAGGTGAATTATTTCGAACTCAGGTGCCAACAGTAAGTGTCTGGAAATATTTAATATTCCTAATAACAATATCCTGTAAAAAATATGTAAAAACCAGCCTTCGACTTTGACAAAAGTAGATAACGATTTTATATACCTTTTCTTTCTGCTACCTGTCAAAGGGCCGCCTACCCATTCTTTAATATATGTGCATTAGGGTGATCTATAGTAACTAACCTAACCAATTTATGGCCTTAAAAGACGTGAACCGGACAAAAAATTTAATCTGGTTCGTCAAAGCGGTTTTTTTGGTCTTTGAAGCGGGGTTTCGGTTCGGTTCAACGGTTCGAAAACCAAAAAAAAAAAAAAATAACGCGCAAGTTTAAGTGTAAAGTGTCAAGAGCAACAACGCGGAAGGTTAAGTGTCAAGTGTGTGTTAAATCAGAAGGGTTGCCTTTACATTGGATATTACCACATGGTAAACAAATATTGTATGTATTACCATATTTAACAAAAAGAAAGGGGATCAGTCCGGCGCTTTCGTCTTCCCCTGCAGGCTGTGCGGGAGCCACAACCGCTAATCTTAAACGTAGAATACGTGATATTAANATTCAAGTTAAAAACGGTACATGAAATATTCGCTTTGATTGTATTGAATTGAATTGCAAAATATTAATACTTAGCAATAGAGAAGCAGATCCCCATTAACTTCAGTCATATGTACCATCAGCTTATAAATAGATATATGCCATGACGTGTATCACTACTACGATTCAATTTTATTTCCTTTCACAAATACTGCAGAAATTTATTTTGCTTTTTATTTTAGCCTAGGTCCAAGGTATTAGTATTCTCCATCGTGTTTGTGCTCGTCTTCGCATTATCTTAGTCTTCGGATTTGTGCATAAGTTAGCTAAGACTTCTGAAACAGCTGGAA
>NW_016235215.1:0-1151 GCF_001687245.7 Rhagoletis zephyria | reverse complement strand
CGACTGGCCGATCGTTCGAGCGTTGATTGGCTGCCAAGCGTAGCATTTTCTATTTGGACTGCACGAATTAATGATGTGTGAATGCCTAAAAATAGCTAGCGACAACTGTGACATTTGCTGCAACAACAACAACAACAACAGCGTGCATATAGCTAAAAACAGCTGCAATTGTAATAACAAAGACAACATTATCATGGAGCGACTGGGGTAATAAAGTTGCAAATACATTTTTATGTAAAAAAAGAACAACTAAAAGTAGCGTCCGAGCATTGCATTATTGCGCCGATGGAATGATGGCTGTTAGAGATCTCACATCAGTAGTCTCAGAGGACGATTGAAGAGTGTTGGCAGCAATGTTGCATGGTAGGTGGCTATCCGGTCAGCTATGCAACTTTTTAGCAGCTGAGTAGTCAATTAATCTCCAGTAATTGCTCTAGCTAACTGTCAGGCATTTGATAATTCCATTTGTTGTACGTTCTGTATTCTATGTAAATAGCAGCCAGCACTTTTTGCATTTGCCTACTATTTGCCAGCCAGCGATCAAATATTCAGCCTGCGCATCAGTCACCCCCAGCTACGTACTCGTATAAGAAAATCATCCATACAATGTTATAACAAGGCCAGGGCCGGCTTTAGGGCGGGGCGGTAGGGGCAGTTGCCCTGGGCGTCAAATTGAGGGGGGCGCAAAGTTCTTAGATTACGTTTAATTTTTTAGTGCATAAAATTTTCGAATGTGAATTTTCTCCATCGTCGGGTGGGGAACTGACTAATCTTCTACTCGAAACTCTCGAAAACAAAAACATTAATATCAGTTATTTACAAAACAAAGGAGATCAAGCCGGGGTCCTCGAACTAAATGCGAGAGTACCATTTATACAATGGGGATAACATACCTTGAATTTGGTGTTCTTCATCCAGAACATGTATGACTCTTTTTGGTGTAGTTCAACGCATTTAATTTCTATTCTGAGCATCTACCCACTTTTTCTAACTTTTTTCTCGGAAGTGTTAGATTTTTTTGAGGACACAGTTTTTTAGTCCCTTCAATTTAGGTCTGATAATGTACAAATTTCACGTGGCTACGAATTACCGTTCAGCTTTAAGATTTTTTTTTGTCACATTGGCTTCCATTAATGAAAGAACTCAATTTA
>NW_016235214.1:901-1151 GCF_001687245.7 Rhagoletis zephyria | reverse complement strand
TGCTGATCTGCGCCAATGTCATCGCCGCTCCGCAGGCTATCCTCTTTCTCACTAGTGGTAAATGAAGATATTTTTTTGCTACAAAATTCTAAGCATTTTTTCAGTGGACGTTGTCATTGCGGAAAGGTTTCCTCTTTGGGCGGTTTTCCTTATCGCCTCGCCCATCGTTTCCATCATCATCTTCTTCACATCAGAGAAAGACAGCCCACCAATTTACAATCGTGTTTTTGGCTTCATTGGCTTCGTCATC
>NW_016235214.1:0-856 GCF_001687245.7 Rhagoletis zephyria | reverse complement strand
GGTGATTGCCGTTTTGACGACATTTGGTGCCATTTTTAATCTTTCCGACTCTATTCTTGGCTTGACTGTTCTTGCTTGTAAGCTCTAGTGATAAACTTTTTAATTTTTAAGTTTAAAATTTTTTAACTTTTTTTGTTTAGGGGGAAACAGTCTGGGAGGTAATTAATAGCACAAGTTTATTTAAACTTTTAAAACTGACATTTTTAATATTTTCACTAGACCTAATTGCCGACATATCAATGGCACGCCACGGCTATCCAGGAATGGCTATTGCCGCGTGTTTTGGTGGCCCAATGATGAGTGAGTGAAAAAATGTAAAACACAATTAATTTCCTTAATTAATCAATTTTTTCAGATTTGCTTTTGGGCCTCGGACTGCCGTACACGTTATTCTTCCTTAGCAGTGAAAACCGAAACAAGCACACCAGAGTTCATGTAAATTCAAAGTTTTTTTGTTTTTAAGCATTCTAAAATTAAATTTATTTTTTACTTGTAGGTGGTAGAGTACACGCCCATGATGAGTCTGCTCTTTGCGACGTTGATGGTTTCACTGTGTTGCAGTTTGGTTGTTTTTGTCTTTAATCGTTTCAAAGCAAGCAAGTACCACGGTTTCTCATTGCTCCTCATCTACGTTGGTTACCTGACGCTGGCGCTGTTGATTGAATTCAAGGTGCTTTTCCACACCATCGACGACGATGAAGACTAAGTTTTTTTATTAGTTGAGCAATATTTTTTGTTATTTTTTGTTTTTTACTTCATCCGTTTTTTCTTGTGATATATTACCGCCTATTTATTACCACCTAATTTCACTCATTACTCATTGACTGTACACACACTCACACTGATTCACACCCTT
>NW_016235213.1:0-1151 GCF_001687245.7 Rhagoletis zephyria | reverse complement strand
AAAAAAGTGTTCTTCTGCGTGTGTGTTTCAGAGAGTATTTTGCTGTGTTTGCACTGTGGCCATCTGCAGCCTTTTTATCTTCCTCAGCCATCAGAGCATTGGCAGCCAATGTTGTAGGAAAAAGAAGAAGAAAATGGACAGCATGAAGAAGCAGAAGCAGAAAAAGGAGAAAAAGTGGAACAAAACGATGAAGAAAAGAAAAGGTTAGTGCCAGTAGCACCTTCTTTTAACTGAGACTACCCATACTCTTCTTCCTCTTCTTCAAGTGTTAACCTCTTCTGAACCTCTGAATTTAACCCGAATTTTGTTGCAGAAAGAACCTGAAAGTCCATGACTTAGCCTCAGACCAACAGAGAACAGAGAAAGACCGTGGCAAGGCACAGCCTCGGTTTGTGCCAGGCAGCAAATTGTGACTGCCATCAATCTCGATTAACGACGCCGTCTAACATTAACCAGACGCACACACATACTGTCAGAGACTGTGTGCACTGACTGACTGGAACAGCAACTGGGCAAGCTCCTCTAGCATCACAAGCATAACCAGCAAACCTCGACCTCACAATCAGCTCTTCTGACCCAACTGTTGGCTGGCAGGCAGACAGGCAAAGGGAAAGGAAAGGAAAACAGCCCTGTTTTTGCTCTCTGTCTTGTTTCTATCTCTGATGGTGCTGGTGCGTCTCTTCTTCAAATCTCAGAAGGAGATAATTACCACTTACACTTATTCTTTTTCCCTTTCTATGTCTCCATGTGTCTGCGTCTCTGTGCTTCATTTCAATCTGGACTTCTATTGTTTATTTTTGTGGTCTTTTGTGGTGCGGCGGCGGCCGCCTTTTTTGCCCACATCTTCTTTGGTAGCAAAAACTGAGAGACGGGCAGCACTTTGATGATTATTATCACCAAGCAATCGATGCACTACCGTCGTGCACTCTTAATTGCAAACAGATAAATTTACTCGCCTCTTTCTGGTAAGATTTGGAAGATTTATAATTTATCAAAATTACCACACAGTTTGCTAATTTAATAATTGTACAAAAAATTAATTTAATTTGTCTTTTATTGTTTTCTTGTTCTTTCTAACGCTCACTTTTCAAGCTTTTCACATTGAAAAGCAGCTTTTTGCTCTAATAATGTTTTATTTTCAAACTTTTTTT
>NW_016235212.1:0-1151 GCF_001687245.7 Rhagoletis zephyria | reverse complement strand
TCCGATAACACCACCTTATATGAATTCGCCCTAGTATACTGTCACATAATTATCTATTGTAAATTTATTAAATGCAAATGTTTAAAATGCAATCAATAGAGCCTTACGAATTCGTCGCGATTTGTTACAAATTGCATTTATTAAAGTTGAAATAAAACAAATTCCTTTGTTCGGTATTTCTTCGTACTCGCCTTCTATCTTCCGAGGCGAATTCACAATAAAGTCTAAATTTATGAGCTTTGCTCTTAATATAGCCACGCCCATTTCTAGAATATTATTGAATTGAAAAAGTTGTGGAACAAATGTTGTTAACGAAGCGATATGCAGCCGAAATCCACAATAAAATCTGCGTTTTGCTAACTTTAGTCCTGCAAAGNGATAGGTATTCTATCGGCATCCACAATAAAATTTTACTTTTTGCAAATAGCCGATGTTTAACACCTTATCAAATATATCTCAACATAAGTTTTCGAAAACAAATTACAACCATTTTTTGTTATTCTCACAAAATAAACCATCTCGTCATAAAGAAAAATATTTCAAAAACAGTTCTCGAAAAACCCTCAGTTTTTTCGAACCACGATTTTTATAGAGAATTAAGCAGAGATTACGATGCTAAGCTCGTTTCTTAGCTTCAAGATGACGTTAAGGTGAAGTCTGTACGATGAGTATAATCCGAGATATAATGATTTGAAGAAGTATATGATTAGTCAGAATCACGAAAAAATACAAATTTTGACAGATTATATCACAGAAGAAGAAAAATGTAAAAAAATTTCCTCGAATGCATATTAGTTTATTTCATGTATAGAACCCATAAAAAAATTTGAAGCGAATTGGAGCCATGACATAATTCTTTTTACGAAATCCATCCGACTTAAAAAAATGGCTCTAATGCATATTACATAAACCAAATGAAAACTGTAAATATTTACTAAGGACGGAAAGAATGTGATATTCGAATGACGAGGAGTGTCGCATTTTAGCGATGGAGTAGTCTTGGGGCTATAAAACGATTATACCAAATTTAACAAGGTACATTCCTTCTTGCTGACTTAGTTTGCTCTTTAAAAGAGGTTTTATATTTTTAAGTTTCAAATTTAAAAAAAGTTTATTTACTCTTACTCCTTTCCTTCGCTTGGCCACAAAAT
>NW_016235211.1:0-1151 GCF_001687245.7 Rhagoletis zephyria | reverse complement strand
CACTCTTCTCCTCTGAAGTACTTGGCCGACGAGGTGGTGGTGGTCCAACCAAAGGATTGCTGGCTCACAATGGAACTGACCGAAGAGCTTCACCTTCGCCTTCGCCCATGTCCCACCTTGGACACTCACTGTCCTTTGACGGCTTTGGCAATGGCAGTCCACTGACAACTTTAACCGAAAATCACCACCGACTACCTTCGAGGACCTTTGGAGTTGGTGGTGGTGGAGGTGGTGGTGACAGTCGAATCTCCAAGTCAAAGTCTACCATACTCTTTAGCCAGTCGGGAGGGATGACACCTGGCACATCTTCAACTTCAACGCCTTTACCATCAAAATCTTACCCAAACAAGCAGAAGAAGTGGTGGACCTCTCTTTGCTACCTGCCGCCCTTCTCCGTGGCCACCTCACTTTGCTCCCGGGACTACCACCACGGGACTACCTCCACTTTGAACTCCCATCACCCTCACCACCCTCACCACCACCAACGACCTCCATCTTCCAGCTCGCTGGTTGGCCAGCTGGACAANGTGTTGGACGGCTGAGGGCGGAGATTGCCCGCCTGAGGACGGTGATTGTCGATGCGGAGCAGAGCATTGAGACGCTGCAGCGGGAGAACCTGCAGCTGAGGGCGAGGCTGCGGCAGTGCAAGTGTGAGTACTTTTTTGTTGAAAGTTTTTTGTTTGAGATTAATTTTCGAACTCCTCTTCAGCGGAGACAACCGCCCAGCTCAACGCACAGAAGCACCTCTTTCTCCTGAAGAACTTTAACTTTGATTCGCTGGACTTTTAGAGGAGAAGGAGTCAGTTTGAAGACCACTTTTTGCAGTGAACAACTTTATCATCATTTTCTATTTTCCTGACAGCGCCGCTGAACAGCAGAGAAAACAGCGGCCAAGAGAGGGCGTCAGTGGTGTCACACTGTGACTCTGACTGTTTGTGTTGCACCTGAGTTGCGCCTGTCTTCTTCACTTGTCCTCTCTCTCTCTCTCTCTCTCTTTCCTCTGTTTCTCTGTTTCTGTTGCCATGCTTCAGCAGTTGGCCTCGGTCGTCCTCGCCGGTCGCCTTACCTCTCTGCTGATCAGTTCCAAGCAGATCCATCGCCGGCTTCTCAGCACCACCACCACCACAGCTTTATCCTCCTCTTCAAAGCAT
>NW_016235210.1:0-1151 GCF_001687245.7 Rhagoletis zephyria | reverse complement strand
ATTTGGCGAAAGAATAATATGCGAAAGTTGGTGATGGTGATGATGAGGAAAGTGCTAAGAAAGAGAGCTGCAATATTATTCTCGGGTAATGTGAATTTTCTGCTTAGGCTTATGAGAAAGAGGAGGAGGAGGAGGAGGTCGTCTTCTAGAGGTCATAGTAAGCTTAGGTGAGCTTCTTCTTTGTTTTTGCCTTTGTTTTTCAAGGTTGTTGTTGGTGGTGATTTTGTCGATCTTCATCTCCTTCTTCTTCAGCTGATTTGCCCTTTTCGAACCTGCTACTGTGCTTTTCAAAGCTGTACTAAATCGTCTCTTTTGCCTTGTCCACTGAAGGTACCCGGTAAAGACGGCGGTCGAGAGGAGATTCAGCAGGACAAAGAGCAGCAGGAAGAGAAGTGGATGGCGGCGGACAAGCAGCTCTTCGAGCAAGTTGACCGGTCGAGCCGTTGAAGGCTGAAATAGAAAATCAGGATTAGAGAGCTTTATCAACAGTAAAAAAAGATCATCACCACCTTACCTTACCTTATCAGGGTCGACGGTGACCTCGATGACCTTGGGCGGACGGTGATGGCCGAGCCAGTAGCGGCCCGCCTGCCGCCCGACGGCCACCGGCAGCAGGCCAAAGAGGCCGGCGAAGAGGGCCGCTTTGAAGGCGAAGACCGAGACGCTGACACAGCTGTCCACCAGGTAGCCCTCACTGTACCGGCCAAAGAGGCGGTGGCCGAAGTAGAAGGCGGCTCCGCCGAGCAGCAGTGAGCGCTTGGCTCGTTTTCGAAGAACTGGTTGTGTCGGCTTCGAATTGCTGACAAAGACGTCCTTTTCATCTTCGTTTGCCTGCTGAGGCCTCTGGTGATGGCTGCTGAAGCGGGTGATGACAGCGGCATTATCTTCTGGAACCGGGTAACAGTCGACAAAGATAGTCAAGTCCTTGAAGCAGCAGCTGAAGATGATGATGACGAAAAAGGTGAAGAAGTGAAACATCAATACAACACAAAAACAAAAAGGTGCAAGCAAACTTTCCGAAAAGAAGAACTTTTTGGCGCGGGAAGTCTTTCCGGAAAACACAGGCTTTTATCTCAATTTTGAAAAGAGAGGAAAACTCAAAATCGAACCGAAAAGCACTGATCATCTTTTGAAAATAGAACTTTCTTTTT
>NW_016235209.1:0-1151 GCF_001687245.7 Rhagoletis zephyria | reverse complement strand
AGAAATTTGGTATCCACCCATTTATTAGATGGGTTTTTATTTATCTACCAAAACAAAAAAATACTAAAACCGAAACGGATTTCCATTAATTAATCAAACAGCAAAAACGAAACAAACCGGGTTTTCTAAAGTACCGAGTTTTATTGCACATCTCTATCCCTAGCCTTGACAAGTCGTCTCTAATCACCTGCAGCAAACTTTGCAATATCCTCAATGAATAAAAATGTCATTGAAGAAAAATAAAGCTGCCACGAGGCTGAGCGGTAAGTATTGTAGGTTATTAATTGTACAATTTTAATTTACAATTGCTATATTGTAAACAGACTACGTACTTTGAAAATTGATGGATATTTGCCTGAAATGATGGAAATCGCATACATACCTTATAAAGCAAAAGGACAATTTCCAGGATTATTTCTCTTTGTGGGACCCGCACGTTTTATGCGACCAGTTCGAAATTTAGCTGTTGGAAAAATCGAGTATATTGGCTCACTGGAGCAAGTATATATGGATATTGCAATCGACTTAAAAGAGTTCTATCCTGGCTTTACCACACATATGGAATTGTCTAAAACTGAATTTCTCAGCAATTTGGCGAATTTGATCCCAATGCCAGACTACAGTCAATCTCCAAGAAACATGTATCAATGTCAGATGGGTAAGCAAACTATGGGCACACCATGCCTTAACTGGCCAAAGCAAGCTGCCAATTCCCTTCAACGGAGAGAAAGAGGAACACGAGTATAGGTAATTGTATAAGCGGTGTTGTTACAACAAAGATGCTCACATTTTTTTGAAAGTGCTGTGATATTCAAAATGTGTATGTATGTATGTATTTAATACACCTTGGTGATATCAATTTGTGCACAATTATAAAAATGTTGAAATAATATCAAAAGTACTTGAGATTAGTTTATTCTCCTGATATGAAGTACGCATAAAAATGTCTGGTAACATAGTTGAAAGTNTGCTGTGATATTCAAAATGTGTATGTATGTATGTATTTAATACACCTTGGTGATATCAATTTGTGCACAATTATAAAAATGTTGAAATAATATCAAAAGTACTTGAGATTAGTTTATTCTCCTGATATGAAGTACGCATAAAAATGTCTGGTAACATAGTTGAAAGTTAAATTTTTTTTTTTT
>NW_016235208.1:0-1151 GCF_001687245.7 Rhagoletis zephyria | reverse complement strand
TAATGTTCGGCTCCGCCCGAACTTAGACTTTCTTACTTGTTTTAACTAAGACCTTTTTCGCCGGTATAGTGCGATTTTAAATTCGATGAAAATAACAACATGCACTATGCGAGACTGCTCTCCACTCAGAAACGGCTGCACGGTTTTGATGGCACTAGGATCTCTTACAACTCTGACTAACATTTGGAATATTTTTTCGTCAATATTCTTATCAGACAACGAACGTAAAAAATAAACATTTGGCAATAACTATTATCAAGAAACGTAAAAAATAAACGTTGGGAAATAACTCTTATCAAACGACGTGAACAGTAAACTTTGGTTTATAACTTTTATCTGTGAAATAAAAAATATTTTCCATCTAATAACTGTCATGAAACAAAAACTTCGCTAAATTTCAGAATTCAGGCAACGTTCTCAATTTGTAAATTCGAGATAACAGTTATTTTTGATCCCTGCTTAAAATCGATTTTTAGTGGCACATTTTGCAGCGCAATAGAAATCAAAACCGCGCATCTTTGTCTGTCTGTAATGCATGGAATTGAATGCAGTTTTCGCCGATGTATCACTAGAGGTCCAACTTAAACGATAGAAAGTAAAAAAGTAGAGAGTTGCAACCTGTACAAAAATTTTAGTTTAAGTAAATTGATAACAAAAAGTAAACATTTCAGTATGGCTGTCAAAAGAAAGATGTTTAAGAACGCTTACAGCCGAAAATATTTTTGTGTAGGGTTGCCATCTGATTGAAAATTTTAATTTAATTTAATTGATAAGATAAAGTCAATATTACAATATGGGTATCAAACTAGAGAATTTTAAATAAGTTGACTNAAATTAAGTTGATAAAATAAATGAAATATTACAATTTGGGTGTCAAACTAAAGAGACTTAGTGAAGTTTACTGTGGAAAAAATTCATCTAAATTGATAAAATAAGCTAAATATTACAACATTGGTACCAAAGTATTTTTGTTTTGTTACTCCCTCTCACAACATCTAAAAATAATAATTAATACTGTAGTATTTGTAAAGTAGACCAAATTTTTCAAACTACAAAAATATGAATCAATATTATCAATTTTGTAAACAAAAAAAAATACCGCTTTTTTTACCAATTTATGTTCTATTTGAATGTATTTGAGAGGAACAGCT
>NW_016235207.1:625-1151 GCF_001687245.7 Rhagoletis zephyria | reverse complement strand
GCAGCAATTAATCAAGCTTAAAAAATTTGCAAAAATGCAAATCACTCTCTAAACCGGCAACTCCAATAAATAAATAAATGCATGTGAGTAATTAAATAAAGAAAATAGTTAATAAATACTAACGAATTGCTCGCCGACGATCATCATCATCATCATCATCAGCAGTGAAAAGAAGCACTCGGCGTGACCGGAGACAGTGCACTCCTGCACACACTGCACACTGTTCATCCATTACCACTACCACCAGCCCGCTCATCATCATCATTTGAATCAATTTAGCGAGCAATTAAGCAGCAATTACCATCGCTCAAAGGCAGACACAGGCACAGGCAGGCAACTGTCTCTCCAGTGAGTCAGGCAAACAAACAGACAAACAAACAGCCAAACAAACAAGTCACCGAGAAGCGAGCACTCACTTAGTCAATCGATCTATCAAGCGGCATTACACACCAGCCAGCAATGGTAGTAGTCAGTGCCAAAATGGTCTCCTTAATTGCGTCACAACAGATCACTGCGAGAAAGAGAG
>NW_016235207.1:0-595 GCF_001687245.7 Rhagoletis zephyria | reverse complement strand
AGCGAGAAAGAGAGAGAGAGAGAGAGAGAGAGAGAGAGAGAGAGAGAAATAGAGAGGACTTTTCCATTGAGCAGCCACTCCACCACACATCTCTCAATTCAATTTGGCCCTATTTAGCGTGCTAATGCGCACACTAATGATGCACCACCACCACCACCGAGAGAAAGAAACTGTGGCTGGGCCGCGCAAGATTTGGACGTCAATTTTTGGTCGTCGTCGAGGACGTCGTCGACGGCGACCAACTGCGGTCGCGCCACCACATATTGAGAGAGAGCCGAGAAAGGAGCTCGATCATAGCTTTCAGTGAGCAAGGTCTGGTGATGGTGGTGATGGAGGTACCAGCAGTGTCATCGAGTGATAAATCATAGTTAGCCTCCTCATCGATCGATTCATCATCACCACCACCACCACCACCACTGGCTGGTGCTTCTCAAACACAGTAGGGGATGCTAAAGCTATGCTAATGAGGACTAGTACCATTTCTACTGCTGACTGGCCAATTGACCAGTCGCAGCAGCAGCAGCAGTCTTAATTTGCCGGGAAGATAACCGATCAGAGCAAGAGATAAAGTGACTCTCTCCCTGTCATCTCACAT
>NW_016235206.1:0-1151 GCF_001687245.7 Rhagoletis zephyria | reverse complement strand
AAATGAAGTCGGAATTTTTATGTTCTCACCCCCTAGGATTGTTCTATATCGAAAAAATATACCGCTATTTTTAAATTTTGTTTTAAAAAATATTTAGAGGTCGCTCAAAGCGCTCAAAGTTTTCCAGCTATTTTATATATTAGGGTGAATATTGGGTCGCTTGGTCCCTTCGCTTTGGACCGCCCTAATGCAAACATTTGCCTTTTCATTAATTACTCCATAAGGAAAATAAAAATTAATAAAAATTTAAATCATTACAAGAAGTTAACAAAATATTATGCAAAACTTGAAAAAAAACGTAGCTGCTTGCAAAGATAATTTCCGAATAATTGTTTTCTCCGACTATGAAATATGTAGATAAAATAGATGCAAAAATATGCATTCACCCACCGGAAAGTGTTTGCATGCGTACCTGTATGTAAATATGTATGTGTATGTGTGTAACTGTATGTATGTACATGTATGTTTACGTTTTTGTGTATTTTCAAGTGAAGTTTTTATGACGTTTGCCACATCTAAGTAAATAAGTGTAGTTTCCCCCCGTTTTTGTTTGCTTATTTTGTTTCGTTTTTTTTTTGCACGCGAATTTCCATTTTGCTCTTGTGAATTTCGTGAACCTTCATACACCAGCCGGTTCGCAAGTGCAGCGTGCAGACAATAAATAAAAACCATCCATCTTCTTGCCATAAACAAACCCAACCAACTATGTAGTTGATTTTACTAACCGCTAACCCCTTCACCACTACACCTGCGGATGTACTAAGTGCGCCGTCGTTGTGCTTACGATTCGCGGAAAAATCAAAAATTCAAAATTCCACGCTTTTCTTATGAGTGGTGACGACGATGCTCCCTACAAATCTCCCTTTTTAAATCGCCACCATATATGTATGTATATTCATGCGCCTTCCTTCCACCTTGAATTCCACGCTTGGTTATTCAATTGTTTGGTGGGATTGTTTGTTTGTTTGCTTGGCTGGTTGTTGTGACTGCTTCACTGGTTGGGATATTATTTGCTACGCCTTAGCATTGGTTTATTTCGGTTTGTTCTGGAGTGGAATAGTTTGGATTGGTTTGGTTAGTTAGTGGATTTGCTGACATTTCAAATGGGGGAAAATTTGCGCCATGGTTTAATTAATTTTCTAAATACGAGT
>NW_016235205.1:0-1151 GCF_001687245.7 Rhagoletis zephyria | reverse complement strand
TTAAACTTTCAGTCGGAGAATGACCAGCCAGCCAGTGCGATTTATGAGTTTAAATTCCGGCGAATTTGTCGGCCTGAAAAGTTAATCTTTTTAATGAGTGTGTGTGGAAATGAAAAACCGCTTTTTCTTTTTTCGTTTCTGCTAAAAAGTAATCTTTTAATATCTTCTCGAGTTTATTATCATTTGGCACAGAAAAAAAAGTTTTTGTGTTTGTTTTTAAACCAAACAAAGTATTGGTTTTCTGCAATAATTTTAAAAACTTTTCTTCAGCAAAGAATATTAATCTTTTTCAATAGTAGTAGTAGTAGTAGTAGTTTTAGATGTAGTTTGACGAGACAAAGCAATATATTTTTTTTGTTTTGTTTTCTACTGTTTCAATCGACAGCTTTGAGCGGCAGTTGTTTGCTGTGTTGGTTGTGTGAAATTAAATCTTTTAAAAAAAGTTTATCACAAACTCTAGATAAAAAGTTTACAGTTTTAAGCAGAATTTTACCCCTCTTGTGCAAATCTAGGCTGTGTCTATTTGCAAGTGTCTCCCAGCGTGAGTGCTTGTTTGCATTAGTTTCTCAGAGACAACAAAAATAAAGCAGTAGTTAAGGGAATTGAAAAAAGAGAGAACAAGAAAAAGAAACTCTATTCTTTCGTTCATTTCCTTGCCAACTTTTATTCATTTTAGACAGTGAAAAATGGTTTTGTAATAGTATACTTTTAAAACGCGTTATTTTTCCTGGGTCAAATTTTGGAATAGGGAAAAGAAATACAAATGTTGTGCCCAACGACAACATCAGCATCATCTTAGATAGAAAGCAGGCAGCATTAAAAAACCCTTTTTCTTTGTAGTTTTCTATTCACTTGAACACTTCTAATTTAGTACAGTTATAAAAGTTAAACAACTGGTACCAAATTTGTTTTGAGGCAAATTTATGAGGTCGTAGCGAGTTTTGAATGCAAATTTTCTGCCTCTTTTTGGTGATGCTGTTGTGGTGTTCCTCCTGCTCACAGATGGTTTGTGATGCTCTTGTTGCACTCAGTTTGTACTTCGTTTTTATTTTGGCCCACTTCATTGCACTTTTTAATTCCATTGCTTTTCCCAGCACACCAAACTACTACATGTTCAATTTTCCACGCGTTAACCTATTTTCTCGTTTCAA
>NW_016235204.1:987-1151 GCF_001687245.7 Rhagoletis zephyria | reverse complement strand
AAGCAGGCACTCACACGCATATACGGAAATTTGAATAACTCGGCTCTGAAGCCACCTATTGGGCCCATTGTGTATCTCTATTGATGTTAGTAATATGTGTTTTGAATTTGAACAAAATCGGACCATGAATGAAGTTTTTCGGAATAACCCCACCTACTGAAAAA
>NW_016235204.1:0-802 GCF_001687245.7 Rhagoletis zephyria | reverse complement strand
GATGTGATAGGATGTCATGTCATGTGTTGTCATATCCTCTGATGTCATGTCATATGATGTCATACCATATGATGTCATATCATGTGATGCCACGTCATGTAATGCCATATCATGTCATACGATGTCATATCATGTGATGTCATGCCATATAATGTGATGTCATATCATATGATGTCATGTCACGTGATATCGTGTGATGTGATATCATATTATGTGATGTAATATATTGCGATGTCTCATCATATCATGTGATATTATGTGATGTGATGTGATGTAATGTGATCACATTCCATGTTCTNACATCATATCATGTGATCTAATGTGATGCGATGTCATGTAATGTGATCACATTCCATGTTCCGATTATATATCGATAACCCTGTCGATAACTGTGTCGATAAAAATACCGATAACAATATCCATTAACATATAGAAAAATATAACTTGCAAAATGTATTAATTTATCGATAAATATCACAGTCATCATTATCGATTATTATACATATCGATAACAATATCAATTACTAAATCGATAACAAAATAAATTATTTTTCGATTATTATACCGATAACAATAACCATCATTGTATCGATAACAATATCGATTATTATATTGATAACAATATCGAGTTTCATATCGATAACAATATCGATCTTCATCCTCATCCTTTTCTTCATATTTATCTTTATTTTTGCATATTCCTCTTCACCTTTACCTTAAAGTGTTTAAAATCACTTTGATCTTCGTTTTTGACTGTACCTCTTGGCATCTTTGTTTTTGTTTTTATTCTCAAACCGGTAAA
>NW_016235203.1:1006-1151 GCF_001687245.7 Rhagoletis zephyria | reverse complement strand
AATTTTTGTAGTGCTTATGAAGCAAAATGTTGGAAATTTTTTTTCATGCCTTTTGAACATAATTTCCACAAAACTAAGTCATTTTAACCGACTTCCAAAAAAGGGGGAGGTTATCAGTTCGTCGGAATCTTTTTTTTTTTTTTTT
>NW_016235203.1:0-848 GCF_001687245.7 Rhagoletis zephyria | reverse complement strand
GGATCATGAGATATATATATATATATTTTTTTTTTTATATAAGAGTTGAAGTCGGTTTTTTTTTGCTAAAAATTACTAGCTTGCTTTCTGTGTGATCTATAATAGGCTTCTCAGTTTCTTCAATAAATCTCATTTGAAAAGAAAACAATCATAATACAAAAATTGCGTTTTCCAGCCTAATATTAATTTACTTCTCATTTCTTATGTACCAATTATTTCAGTGTTGGTTTTGAAGAAACATTGAAAAAGAAATTATAAAAATATGGGAAAAAATATAATTTTGAAATGTTAGTTATGAAAAATTTTAATTAAAAAAATCAAATTAATGATTTGGCCAGCTCCCGTTTAGCAGGCGGCTGTGAATCAACATCACTGCTCTCTCTAATATCTTGGTCATCGTCATCATCAAGCANATTATAAAAATATGGGAAAAAATATAATTTTGAAATGTTAGTTATGAAAAATTTTAATTAAAAAAATCAAATTAATGATTTGGCCAGCTCCCGTTTAGCAGGCGGCTGTGAATCAACATCACTGCTCTCTCTAATATCTTGGTCATCGTCATCATCATCAGAAAGGTCGATAATTTCGTCCAACAGATATTCTGGAATTTCATCTTTGTCTTCCTGTTTTGAAGAAACATTGAAAAAGAAATTATAAAAATATGGAAAANGAATTAGCTTTAATATTTACTGATTTATCGAAGATTGCGTATTTCTCTAAATTACCGTTATATGGGATGTGAGCGTGGTTATTGTCCGATTTTAAACATTTCCGGCCATTTCGTATGTTATAACAAGGCCAACAACTGTACCAAGTTTGGAAGAAATTGGTCCAGCGGTTACCAA
>NW_016235202.1:0-1151 GCF_001687245.7 Rhagoletis zephyria | reverse complement strand
CAGATTGAATTATATTTTAAATGAAAATCATTAAAAATGAATAAACATAATTTGCAACAATATCATATTGAATTTCGTTGGTAATTAGTTGATCGCATCTGAATGTATGTATGTACATATGTACTTTCATACATATGTACATATGTACCCCATACACATACTCCAAAATCATTTATTGATAACGTTCTTGGACATGCACACAATATTACATATATGTATGTACATACTAACTTTCTTCTTATTTGGGGCTGACAAACTTTAACTTAAGAGTCGACATTATTTCGTCTACGAAAATACAGGGTAGGCAAAAACTCGGAGTTCGAGCGAGCGAGCGAGCAAACTCCTACTCAATGGCTCGCAGGCAACGAGGCGCTCGCAGCTCGTACTCGTAGCAGCAATGAGGCGAGGCACGAGGAGTTTGGCTCAC
Organism: Rhagoletis zephyria; assembly: GCF_001687245.7. Taxonomy (NCBI): domain Eukaryota; kingdom Metazoa; phylum Arthropoda; class Insecta; order Diptera; family Tephritidae; genus Rhagoletis; species Rhagoletis zephyria. The sequence continues at coordinate 724 of NW_016235202.1, read as the reverse complement.
TCGCCAAACGAGCANTATTTGGGGCTGACAAACTTTAACTTAAGAGTCGACATTATTTCGTCTACGAAAATACAGGGTAGGCAAAAACTCGGAGTTCGAGCGAGCGAGCGAGCAAACTCCTACTCAATGCCTCGCAGACAACGAGGCGCTCGCAGCTCGTACTCGTAGCAGCAATGAGGCGAGGCACGAGGAGTTTGGCTCACTCGCCAAACGAGCAAGCGCTGCTTGTTTCCTCGTGCTCCTATTAAACGAGCGAGGCTGTTGTGTGTCGCCTCGCTCGCGGTGCGAGGCGAGTAGCTGTCTGATTACTCGATCTGCTAGGTAAGACGAGTGAGCGACGAGCGAGCGCTCCGAGTGTACTATAAATCTCACGCATTTTTGTGCATAAAATGTGGGAATGTATGCCAATAGATTATGTACGAAAGTATGTTAATAATTGTATGTACATATGTGCATATGCATATAAATATGTGAATATTATATTAGGGCAGCATTTAAAACAACAAATAAAATTTATTACATACTTAAGCATAGATTATGGAATGAAATATTTTTTTTATAGTTATATACATATATGTATGTATATGTACATACGTACATTTTTTTTTACGAGGAGGAAGCATCGAAAGCCTATACCAGTCAGTGTGGGACTTTAACCCGAACTAAACCTCGTAATGTCCGAGTACCGAACCCCCCGGTACCACCGTCAAGTATTTCGTCGGGA
>NW_016235201.1:0-1151 GCF_001687245.7 Rhagoletis zephyria | reverse complement strand
ATTTGAGCAGTCCATTTGGCAGTAAATAGTGTAAGTAACCGTGGTGCTTCGAAAATACGGGAATTGCACTGTGTAACGTCCAATGATTGTGCCTGTGTGTGCATTTGATGATCATGATCATGATCACTTATCCATTTGCCATAGTGGCACTGACCACCACCACCGCCAACACTTCGACCATGAACTCAGAGGAAGAAAGTCCTGCACTACATTTTCTCTTTCCTCTGGTCATTTGCATTCACAATCAGCTTTAGTACCAGCTCACGTCTCACACTTTCTAACACACACTTTCCCCCACTTTTCCTCCTTCTCCTCCTCCAGTGCTCTCAATTTCAATCTCGGTGGTTTAGGCACACACCATATTCGCCGGCAGCAGCAGCAGCATTGAAAGTAGAAGGAGAAGAAGAAGTCTACTCAAGAGTTATGACTCGGCTGATATATTTTTATGGGCGCTCCAAAAGCGGCGCCACAAAAAGGATCAGCAGCAGCAGCTCTTATTTTGGACAGAGGGGCGAGGAAGATTAGCTAAAGTAGTGGTGGTGATAGTGGCAATGGTGGTTAGCTTCTTTAAACTTAATATCTTCTTTTTTGTTGGTTTTGGCTTTTGGCCTGAAAGCATAGGCGCTGCTGCACTCTTTGGTGTTGCTTTAAAATCCATTTGCCTAATTGTAAATATTTTATCAGCACATCTCATTTATTAATCAAGCGCTGGCGCGAGCGAGTGCAGGCAAATTTGATTTGAGCACCACCACCAGCAGCAGCGACGGTCCAATTCTTTAGAATTACTCTCTTTGTAGATGGATCAGCAGGGAAAACTAAGGAAAAAGAAAGACTGAGATAGATTGTAAAAAAGAACGGAGATAGCCAAAAACCTTTTCCTGTGCACACAACATGTTCGCCAGTGTGTTTGCAACATTTGCTGAGCTCACGACGTCTTTGCCGTTGTTTGAGATGGTGAAAACATGTAAAAAGCACTTTAATTATTTATAAATTAACGAGAATGGTAATGAGATGAGGAGGAGGAGGACCGTGGGACTCGGTTTTCTTTTCTTTCCTTTTTCTTTTGGCGAGAAGATCGAATGAGAAACGACTGTAAAGGTGCAATGCTGTCGTTGGTTGTGGTCGTGGTGGTTTTGGCGGCACTGAAAAAA
>NW_016235200.1:0-1151 GCF_001687245.7 Rhagoletis zephyria | reverse complement strand
TCCATTAAGACGAATGATATCGGCAATGCTGTGCCGAGAAGAAACCGTGTTTCCGGACAAAACAAAAAAGAGAGAGGGAGAGTAGTGCAAAAAATGAAAAAACCAATAATTGTCAGTTGACATACAGTAGGCAATCTGCAAGCAGAAAAGAAGTTAGACAGACAGGAGAGGTAGAAGGTAGGTGCACTAAAGCACACACCAATTTTGTTTTTCTCCTTGAGTTTTGTTCTCTGACTGTTGTTCTCCTCACTCTTTTGATCTAGAACTTTTGTCGGTAGCGACGACGACTACCACCAAAACCACTTCTTCTTCACTTGGTTACCACCGCCAGCAAAAAAACCAGAAGAACAAACGTCACCAGCAAAGTTTACTCGACCTGACTAGTCATTCAGTGGTGATCTTTGAGGCAGTGAAGAAGACAAGCAGACTGTGTGCATAAGTGTTTATTTATAGCAGACTTTTCCACTTTAAAGAATTGCGACCACTTCTCACTTGTCAATCTAGAGCAGAGCTTCTTGAGCTGTCCAGAGGTCGTCGTCGCCGCCNCTCACTTGTCAATCTAGAGCAGAGCTTCTTGAGCTGTCCAGAGGTCGTCGTCGCCGCCGTTTGCTGGTAACAGCTAAGTGTCAACTGAAAATTGAGCTTTTATTTCAATCTTGCTCAATTTAAATTTTTTTGTCTTCATTTACACTTGAAATTGTCTGTACACTGCAGAGGTGTCAAATTTTTATTTAACTTACTTATCACTTCAAGTACCATACTTGAATTTTTCATTTCATTTTTTTCAATACACTTCATTCTAACACAAAACAAAACAAACAAACAACCACAAATGATGGCCACACCACCAGTTCGACCTGTCCGCCCTACTCGGCCGCCCACCCCCACAATGAACATCTTCTCCATCATCGTCGCCTTCATCGTCGTCGGCCTCGTCTTTTACATACTCCAAAATGAGATTGACCGCTCGGGAGTGATTGGCGAGGTGACGGGAGGGGTGCTAAGTAGCACCAGTGACAGTAGCAGCAGCAGCAGCAGCAAAAACAATAATAACAAGAACAGCACTTCAAACACTCTCTCCGAGTACCGCTCACTGCTTTCTATTCTTCTTTTGGTGACAATCGTCGTCGTCCTGCTGGTCCTCGCGGCCA
>NW_016235197.1:0-1151 GCF_001687245.7 Rhagoletis zephyria | reverse complement strand
ACTACCTTCTTAAACCTCTTTTGTATGACACCCATATAGCGATAACTTACCAAATTCCTTTAATTAAAATTTAATTACATTTCTTTTAACAANATAAAATAGTTCAATTAGACTTCTCAAATAGGTGGCAAACTTATTCAAAATATTTCCAAACTACTATATAGCGATACCTTATTTACTTACCAAATTCCTTTAACTAAAATTTAATTACATTTTTTTTAAACATGTAGCAACCCTCCTATACGTAGTTAAGTTATAAAGCCTTTTCAAAACCATTTCGATTGATACCCATATTTATTAATTGATTTAACTTTTTAATTAATTTGAGCTTAATTTCTTAACAGGTGGCAACTTTTTTCGAAAAAGTAAAGCCTTCTTGAACATCCACACCCTAAGCCCTTTAATTTGGTACCTCACTTTTGAAAATCGAACGTACGGTGCGGATCTGAGGGCATTGATTAATAAATAACTTGAGTTAAATTTTTAACCGGTAGCAACTCCTTTCAAAAAAATAAAACCAGTTTGCACATCTAGCCAAGCGCTTTAATTTGGCACCCCATTTTTGAAAATCGAGCTAACGGTGCTGATCTTTTATGCTGCAAAAAAATGCCTTCGCGTATTATATATATAGATTATAGACATAGATACCTATTTTAATTACCCCATTGCCTTAATTCAAATTGGATTTGATTGTTTAAACAGGTGGCAACCCTCCTACACGCAGTTAAGAAATAAAGTATTTTCAAAACTACTGCGATTGGTACCCAAATGGTAAATATTGGTTTAACTATTTAAATAATTTGAGTTTAATTTTTAAACAGGTGGCAGCCCTATTCAAACACTTTAAAAATATTCTACACGTTCAAACTAAAGATCTCTTAAGATTCATTCGCTTGACGTCCATATTTTTATACTTCATATACATTAGACTTTTCAAACAGCTGGCAACCCTCTTCAAAATGTTTACAAACTGCTACGTACTTAAACTTTATCGTGTGGCATCCACAAATATTTCTATTACCTAATCCCCTTAATTCAAACTGAATTTGATTTTTTAACTGGTGGCAACCCTCATAAGGTTAACTTAAGAAACAAAGATTTTCAAAATTTTTAATATTTTTATTGAGCTTTGTACCACGATTGTTTATTAG
>NW_016235196.1:1019-1151 GCF_001687245.7 Rhagoletis zephyria | reverse complement strand
GAACAAAATTAATATACCCTTGTGCACAATTGCGCTCGGGTATAAAAAGTGATTTGAAAACAAATTGGAGTCAATACACTTTTGAATTTCTGAGCGTATTGAAAGTTGGTTTATGCCTCCGTTTTGAATCAC
>NW_016235196.1:0-601 GCF_001687245.7 Rhagoletis zephyria | reverse complement strand
TGATTGTTAAGTTCCAAAGAATAAGTAACATATACACGTGCGCGAAGCTGCTGCGCTTGTTACGAGAACAGCCCAGCCAGCAAAAAATCCGAAAATTAATCCGGGAAGAAAAGTGGATGAAACGAGGACTAGGTCTACAAAACTACCAAGAATGGTTGTGAAAAGGGTACGTTTTCGGCTATTTTTATGAAAATTTTCTGATTCAATTTTTCGTTGACAAAACGCTTAAGAGCGAAATTCACCACACAAGCTGCTTGACAAACCAAGCGAAATATCCCTTCGGTGCAAGCCATTTGTGTTGTGTGTGGGGTTTGACGAGCCGCTGAAAGTAATTTTAATAAACATAAAATTTTTTTGATCCTCTGGCCTCCATGTTGAAGTTTGATCAAACCGCTTGCATTGTGTATGGAAAGTGTAAAGAATTTGCCCGCACCACAAGTATACTCTAGCCCAGAGGTTCCCAAACTTTTTTTCTCGTAGACCCCTTTCCAAAATGTACTGGTTTTGGTGGACTCCCTGCTGATACATTTCTAAATGTTCCCAAAGCTCGTAAAAAAAAATTAAATGTGAAAATTAGATCTAACAATGTAAATTTGCATCG
>NW_016235194.1:0-1151 GCF_001687245.7 Rhagoletis zephyria | reverse complement strand
GTCATTCACTCAGTCACCTCAACAACCTCTGCCTTCTTTTGGTTTTTTTTCTAAANTGTCATTCACTCAGTCACCTCAACAACCTCTGCCTTCTTTTGGTTTTTTTCTAGGTGAGTTTTTTGTTACGCTGTTCTTCTTAGAATTCTCGTCTTTCTGACAGTCATTTGCAGAGATTTCAGGAAGCTGCTGACTGGCTAGATCCATTTCCACAGTTTTAATGTAAACTGATCCAGGCGTGACAGATCACTGCAATGTAACTTGTTTACAGTGCACCGAGCAAACAAATCTTTTCTCTACTTTACCTGCTACAAACTTCCTTTTTCACATTATCTCTCTCTAAACTTTGCCGAAGTTTCACAATGGCTCGTACCAAGAAAACTGCTCGCAAGTTTACCGGCTTCAAAATCGCCCAGCAAAATTTGAGTAAGTGGTCAAAGAAAAGTTCAGTTCAATCCTTGCACTTGCATCCTACTTTTCACCTGATTTGTCTTTGTCAATAATAGCCGCCAAGCCTGTTCGTATGTCAGCCCAGGTGACTGGTAGCGTGAAGAAGCCCATTCAATACCGTCCTGGAACTGTGGCCCTTTGTGACATCCGCCAATACCAGAAGTCCATCAAACTGCTTCTCCCCAAGCTTCCATTCAAGCGTCAGGTGATGGAGATTGCCCAAAACATCAGCGTTAAAGTGCGCTTTCAAGACATTGCCATTAATGGTTTGCAGGTAAAAAAGGCGCACAATACGGCAAATGCTGTGCCCAAAACAGGACTTACTCATTGACTCATTTGTTTTCTCTTCAGAAAGCCGCTGAACATCACCTGGTCGACTGTCTGAAGGACGCCAATCTGTGTGCCGCCCACGCCAAGCGCGTCACTCTCCAGTCCAAAGACATAAAACTGGCTTGCCGCATTTGAGGAGAGTGAGTGAGCGAGTGCCCAGGTGCTTTTATCACTTTTTCTTCCCATTGTTTTAAGCAGCTCGAAACAACACTGCATCTTTTTTACTCTTTGTTATCGACTTACACTGTATAACTGTTGAGATATGCCAAACACCAAACTACATCAGCACAAGCAATTAACTACAGCGTCTAATCTAAACTAGATGTACACTTACCAGTATATAACACAACTTGCAAAAATTACAACTAAAACCC
>NW_016235193.1:0-1151 GCF_001687245.7 Rhagoletis zephyria | reverse complement strand
TTGGTGATATTTTTCTAAGTTGAATTTTTAGATAATGTGAATAAGAAAAGATACTGTTATGATGAAGTACGTACTAGCTATTGGGTTGTTTGGTAAACCAAGCACTTCTTAATTGCAAAATTTAGCATTACATCGACTTATTTTCAGTGTATAAATAGGTCATACTGCTAGCGTGTTTCCCGAATCGGCTATGACGAAGAGTGTTTCTTACACAATTTGTTCCTACCCATAGTGCCACCTAAGTGGGCAGAAATCGAAAAAGTCGTTGTCTGTATTGTGAACGTGTTTGGTATTTTTGTAATGGTAATTTATCCACTAAAAATAATTAAAGGGCAATTTCCCTTTTTAACATATTATATGCCACAAACTAGCCACTAAAGTCAACAAATTTTATACTAAGAATTTCATTTTGTATTGCTTCGTGTTGTGTTGTGTTGTATTGTATTGTGTTGCGTTGCGTTGTTATGTATTGCTTTGTGTTGTTTTGTATCGTGTTGTGTTGTGATATGTTGTAATGTGTTGTTTTGTGTTGTGTTGTATTATGTTGTGTTGTATTGTGTTGTGTGGTCGTTTTGTTGTGTTGTGTTATGTTATGTTATATTGTTATGTTGTTCAAGGCATTTGACCTCAATTCACCTCAATCAACTCACCTCGGCTCAGCTCAGCCCACCTCAATTCCCTTTAATTTAAAAGGTTGAATTTCAACACTAATAGGAATAATTAAGGTATTTTAAAATTTATATCATTTTCCTGTTTTACATACATTTACCCATAATTTAACAGGAGGAAAAAAATGCTAAAGTAAGAATGTTTACTGTTGAATAAATGCCTCAATTTGTNGCCAATTTCTCTTGGTAGAAATTTTTTTACTTATCAAACTGCAAATAAGCTTGATTGCCTCTATTTATTTACATATATATTTATTTACCAAACTATATAATATACATACATACATTTGAGTTTGTATGTAACTAAATATTTGACTGTTTTTGAAGCGTATTAACTTCTTCGCATTAAAAATATTGGAATAAGGCCTATATATCAACATAGCTAAACAAGTCATAGCCACAATTGTCCATCGACTCCAACACACACACTTTCCCTTGCCCCTGAACACCATACACTGCCATATATCTACCTTTTCATCAAAA
>NW_016235192.1:948-1151 GCF_001687245.7 Rhagoletis zephyria | reverse complement strand
GCCACAATCGGAGGAGTAGCTCGGCCAAACACTAACATATGTCGATGGTGCTCTGCAATAACGCCACAATTCAAAATTTCAGGTTTAGAAAAATACATAATTTGAAAGCTTACAGTATGACTGCATATAATCCGGAATAATTACGTTCCAAGACATATTATTGCTAAATTACGAAACAAAAAATCTTTAATTGGCTCTACTGA
>NW_016235192.1:0-654 GCF_001687245.7 Rhagoletis zephyria | reverse complement strand
TCAGACATGCCTGTTTAACTGGCCGTGCGTGCTCAAAACAAACACATGTTAATTAAGGAGCTATTCAAGTATTATGTAACCACCAGTGGAAAGCGGGGGTCTTGGTTTGCTTATTTTCAATAACAATGGGCAACATTTTTTCAAATAAGTAAAACATTAATTACTTCTTCTTCTTTTTTTTTGGCGCTGTAACCGCCTAAGCGATTTTGGCCGAGTTCAGCAAAGCACGCCAGTCGTTTCTCCTCTGTGCCAACTGACGCCAATTGGAAACGCCAAGTGAAGCCAAGTCCTTCTCCACCTGATCTTTCCATCGCAGTGGGGGCCTCCCTCTTCCTCTGCTACCACCAGCGGGTTCCGAGTTGAATACTTTCAGAGCTGGAGCGTCGGTGTCCATTCGAACGACATGACCAAGCCAGCGGAGCCGCTGTATTTTAATTCGCTGCACTATGTCCATATCGTTGTAAAGCTCATACAGCTCATCGTTCCATCGTCTGCGGTACATTAATTACACACGCACAAATTTTGCCTGCAATTTCGATCACAATTGAACACTGCACTTCACTCTCGTTTCGAATTTTTGACAGCGTTTTTTAAGCTATTTAGTAGTTTAACACTTCTTGTGGGCACTTGATATTGTAAAAAAATATGCGCAAT
>NW_016235191.1:0-1151 GCF_001687245.7 Rhagoletis zephyria | reverse complement strand
TAAGGCAAAATTAATTTGACAAACTTTATCGGAAGCTCATCATTCCCCATAATAATTAGATAATTAGTAAATTTGCTGCTGGGTTAACTTGCTTAATATGTGTATTTATGTATATATGAATGAAGATGTATTTAAGGGCAGCGCAATGGTTTCACCGAAATGCATGCGTTAGTAAGTATGTAGGTATAAATATACAATTATGCGAAAAACCTGGATGAACAAAGTGCATTAAGTGACACTAGCAATAATTAGTACTGCTGGGAGCGCAGAGTTCTAATCTATTGGTTCTGCTTTTATGTATGTACGTATGTATGTATGTATGTGCATATGTTTGTGCAGATGCAGTATACTGAGAGCTGCACTGCTTTTGGGGGCGAAAAATAGGCGCAAATGTAAGCCAAAAATATTTGTTAGCAAGCGACAATTCGTTTTTAACAGCTGTGCTTTGTAATGGACGCTAGTTTGGTTTGAGGAGGCGCTTTGTAATTATGCGCAAATAGATCGGGTACATATAAGAAGGTAGGCAAAGGGATCACCATGCATTTATGTATGTATATACGTACGTTTTGGCGCTTACTGGGTGAGCTCAACTGAGTTAATAATTTTTATTTCTGACAATAGAGCTTTCTTTTTTTATTTTTATATTTACTTATTTATGTGAGTATGTTCATACGTATGTTTGTATAGTGAGATTAAAGGTTCTCTAAGAGTTTTTTTTTGANCTGGGTGAGCTCAACTGAGTTAATAATTTTTATTTCTGACAATAGAGCTTTCTTTTTTTATTTTTATATTTACTTATTTATGTGAGTATGTTCATACGTATGTTTGTATAGTGAGATTAAAGGTTCTCTAAGAGTTTTTTTTTGAAATGTCGAAAATATATATGCGTACTAAATATGTTTAGTTTACTCTTACGTCCCTTAGGGTTTTCCCCCTTCTTGAAAGCTCTGTAGCTGTTGTCTCTGCTGCTGGTGATTTTGCTGGTGTTGACTTGCGCTTTTCCTGTTGGTGAGGTGCTGCTGCTTCCCTGGTAGATGCTACCTTCCTTTGCCTGCTTTGTTGCTCCTTTTTTGTTGTGATTATCTTTTTGTTTTGGTGATTTTATCGTTTTTATACCCGAGCGCACTTGTGCACAAGGGTATATTAATTTT
>NW_016235190.1:934-1151 GCF_001687245.7 Rhagoletis zephyria | reverse complement strand
TGCGTGGATCTCCATTTATGGGGCGATGGGAGTCTAAACCAGAGCTTCTTAAAGTGGGTTCGGCGAAATTAAGTTTGGTATAAATAAGCACGGCGGCGGGTTTCAGTTGCACACAGAAGGGAAAAGTTCTATAAACAGCTTGACCGAGACGCAATTATCTATTTTTAACCGACTTCCAAAAAAGGAGGAGCTTATCAGTTCGTCGGAATATATATAT
>NW_016235190.1:0-842 GCF_001687245.7 Rhagoletis zephyria | reverse complement strand
ATATATATATATTTTTTTTTATATGGGAGTTGAAGTCGGTTTTTTTTTTGCTAAAAATTACTTGTCAAATATGTACTCGTAGTTGGTATGATTGCCGTACTTTGTGCCATAAGCGTTGCAAAAAAGCGTTGAGCTTGCGCTTGAAAACTTGTTTTTTTTTCTAACTGGTATGTGTTGTTGGCCGCTGTAGCCAATAGTTATATACAAATTTCTACAAGGAACGCGACGAATTGCCTAATGAAACGTAAAATTTCTTAACTGGGCACTTGGTAAATCAGCTGAAATCTTTGTCAGATTTTTTTCGGATGGTAGTAGGTAATAACGGTTTGGTAACAAATCCATTTACGAAGCATCCATAGGTTTTCAGAGTACTACGACATTGAGATTCACATTTGAATCTGTGTCTCTGAAAAAGTTTTGGGTTAGTGTTAACAGTAAATATCATGAAGTCGCCAAAAAGGCCATCTTACCTTTGCTTCCTTCGGTCATAATGAACTCTGTCAACAGGGTTTTCAGCTTACACTTATACAAAAAACAAATTCAAGTCGAAATTTGATGCTACCGCGGAAATGCGCATACAGCTTTCAGATATTATATCGAACTAATATTTTATACAATATTTTTATTCATATATAAATTGCACTGCCTTTGATTTTTAGTAATTTGATGTGGGGTTCCATAAAATGAATGGTGTTTAGTAAGGGTTCCATCAGCTTAAAACTTTAAGAACCCCTGGTCTAAACGACTATTCGGTTCTCACAAATTGCTGTTGTATTGCGCTGTAGGAGTGGCGTTGTTTGTTTCGTGTAGATTCAAAGTGGGTGGTTGAATTGTTTTCCGGT
>NW_016235189.1:0-1151 GCF_001687245.7 Rhagoletis zephyria | reverse complement strand
AAATATAAATGAGTTTGTTGTGGTGTACAGGGATTGGACAAACTTTAAACTAACTTTAAAGTAACGTAATTATTTTAAAATTTAATGTAGTTGTTGTTGCTGTGTTAGCAAAATGCTTTACAGTAGAAGTTAAAATATAATTTTGCGTTTATATAAAACTGTGTAATGGGAAATTCTCGATGTAGTTATCCATATATTTTGTACGTATTTGACCAAGTTTTTCCAGCAATACGTGGCGTGTTGTTTAATGTTGCATTACCAATGCAGGACCTACATTAGTTGTTGGGGTAGTAGGCACCGCTAAATGCTTGACGAGAAGTATACTCGTATGGTATATGGTGCTTCTACTTTGATCAGCATTTACCGTTAAGCGTAAAAGGTGCATTTTCAATGACAGATTACCACCTTTACCCATTCCAATTAACAGTGAGGCTTGTTGTAGCGTTTTGCTATTCAGCAACTTATGGAGAATAAGGAGTAAACAGCTTCAAGGGCCAGACAGTGGGCATTTTGTAGCCCATTCTATTTTAGTATAATAAAGCACCGTCCAAAATTTTTCTGAAAAAAGTATTAACGTAAACACTTCCAGTAAATAGATTAGGGGCAGTCGTTTTTTTTTTTTAAAATCAGATTTACATGTTTTTTGTTGTAGAACATGCTATATTCTTTTTAAAAATAATACCTACCTAGGAGTGCCAGTTACGGTCAAAGTTCAATTGTTTTTCCATTTTATTAAGGCCCTTGGGGAGGTTTTCTAACTTAGCACGTCGCACAGTGGTGCCGCCACATACATTTTTTGGAAAAAATTAGAAGGAGTTGGGGTAGGGCTCTAATTCTTCGTACTTAACATTCATACAAATCAGAATAAAAATAACTAAAAATGGCCGTGATCGGTTTATTTTAAAGTATACCTACATCTCCATACAAATATAAACCCAAAATCACATTTAAAATGCCATAGAATGGTAGAATCTCTGCATGTAGGCAAATGTAGCTTAAATTGCAGGTCTAAGAATATGAAAAGATATGATTTTTTTATACTTTCGTAAAATTATTTATAAATAGATAACCAAATTCTGGATAGTCTTTGTTCGAAAAAAAATACCTTTGACTTTGAATGCTTTTGATGTAGCTTTAGAAAAAAACTATAG
>NW_016235188.1:0-1151 GCF_001687245.7 Rhagoletis zephyria | reverse complement strand
ACTCGCACTTTCTGCACGGAAAAACCTGCTTAAAACTTTCACATGCATATCAACCTTCAAACATACATAACAGCCATAAATTTCTAAGCTATCGATTGACCTCCGGCATGCGAAACCTTTTGTGCTCATCGAATAAATTCCGGGCAGTGAAAGTAGTTGGAAAACCAATTAGTTAGGGTTAATTTAGAGCACAATTCGAATGCACTAGGGAGTGTGTGGGAGTAGGCAATGTTACGGCATATAGGCATTAGGGTGGTGCAAAAATGCATGTGAAAAAGTAAATTCGGAATTTTAATGCGCTCTCCCACTAGGATTATTCCATACCGAAAAATATTATAACCCCTTTTTTGTTTTGAAATAAAAAAGATTTAGAGTTTGCTCAAAATGCTCAAGGTTTTTCATGTATATTTTTAATAAGGGGGGAAAAACTAGTTTTCGTAGAAATGTTATAGAAAAACTAGCGATTTTTTTATGGAGGTTGTTAGGGGTCCTATAAAAATAGCTATTAATAGTTAAATAAAAAATTGGGTATTGTTGNGAATTCTATACCATTTCTACGAAAATTTGATGTTTCTTATATAAAATACATGGAAAACTTTAAGGGCTTTGAGCGACCTCTAAATATTTTTTGACTTAAAAAAAAAACACTTTTTTAACAACTCTTAATTCGACTTTACTTTTTTTACCACCCTAATGGTGATACAAATATTTAACACATGTGTAGATGTGTATGCAGGTAAATCTTTGCTGGAGCCTTGGTAACTCATATAGGTCATAGAAAGGAAAAAACAGAAATCTATGAGCCAAAACAGCTCAGCAAAATTTGGCACACAAAAGGTAACAGTTCCAAATGAGCTAAAAATCGTATTTATACCCACACATATGCAAGCGTGCATGTGATGTACGCTCATACGTAGATAATATGTATGTATGTGTTATATTCGCTAGTGAATTATTAAGCTCACCAGTTTGCGTTTCCTCTGGGAAATGAAACACTTAGCAGCCAGTGAAGACAAAACCTGCCAACATTCGCACACACACACAAGCACATACATGCGCGAAGAACAAAGCAAAAATTATAGCAGCAGCCAAGCAATTGGCCTACTACGCCTATCACCGACTGCGCTGCTTCCCCCCCCCCCCCCCCCCCC
>NW_016235187.1:0-1151 GCF_001687245.7 Rhagoletis zephyria | reverse complement strand
AAGTATATGTATTTTACATTAACGCATAAACGAAATACAACTTTTAACTTTTTCTGACCACGTCTATATAAGAATATATGGAACTAACAATAGTTTATAGTAATTTAGTAAACTAACCAATTTAAACAGATCGTCCCACGACAGTCGGGTCTACGTAACCTGAACGGCCCAGATTCATATCTGTCCGAGGACTGTCAGTTCAGCTTCATTCCCGAAACCTCGTTCCTACGACAGTCGGGTCTACGTAACCGGAACAACCCAGATTCATATCTGGCCACGGACTGTCACTTCAGCATCATTCCCCAAATGTTCTTCGGGGAATCAGTATGCTGTTACAACAACTAGTCTTGAAANCATTGAATGATTAGGTTAAAATGAATAATGCGTCTATATGAGTGAAATACTGATATTTGTAAGTAATTTCTGCATTTTCTGTAAATTTAATTTCTTATTAACTCGTTAATCATATAAGTAAGTATATGTATTTTACATTAACGCATAAACGAAATACAACTTTTAACTCTTTCTGACCATGTCTATATAAGAATATATGGAACTAACAATAGTTTATAGTAATTTAGTAAACTAACCAATTTAAACAGATCGTCCCTCGACAGTCGGGTCTACGTAACCTGAGCGGCCCAGATTCATATCTGTCCGAGGACTGTCAGTTCAGCTTCATTCCCGAAACCTCGTTCCTACGACAGTCGGGTCTACGTAAACGGAACGACCCAGATTCATATCTGGCCAAGGACTGTCACTTTTCAGCATCTTTTCACAAATGTTCTTCGGGGAATCAGTATGCTGTTACAACAACTAGTCTTGAAATATTTTCCGGGGTAAGTATTTGATTGAGAACATTTGCTTGGATATATTCTGTCCATGTCTGCAGTTGGATATTAAATACTTAACTAAATGCATTGCCCACACCAACTATACGCGCGTTTGAATATATAAATTGTTTACGTATGCAAGTAGAATGTGGTAAACTAAGGGGATAGTTGATGTATGAGAGNTCCATGTCTGCAGTTGGATATTAAATACTTAACTAAATGCATTGACCACACCAACTATTCGCGCGTTTGAATATGTATATTGTTTTCGTATGCAAGTAGAATGTGGTAAACTAAGGGGATAGTTGATGTATGAGA
>NW_016235186.1:0-1151 GCF_001687245.7 Rhagoletis zephyria | reverse complement strand
ACCCCAAGTAAACGCGAGCTGAAAGCGTGATTGTGTTAGTGTGCCAATTCCCAGTAGAAATTTTATGCATATGGCATGGCTGTTGGTGGCTTGAGCTTGCTGCTGTGTATACATGCCAGTATAAATGAACCTTCATTTCCATTTAACACGCGTGGTTTCTCAGAGCGTATGCGTACTCTAACCATACACTTGTACTACTGCTGTATGCATATGGCTGTATTAATGTTTCAAACATACAAAAATGCATTAATGGNGTACTCTAACCATACACTTGTACTACTGCTGTATGCATATGGCTGTATTAATGTTTCAAACATACAAAAATGCATTAATGGAACAGTATTAAAGCATTCTTACGAGATATGTATCCCCATATGTAAATGCTACTTTTCTGATACATTTTGATATACGGGGACATTCAAAAAAGTAGCACTTACATATGCAAATGCATATCTTGTAAAAGCCCGTTTGTGGTGAAAATAGTTACGCACAACACGTCCGTTCACTAACTCTTTTGTACAAGACTGGAAATATTACAAAAATTCCACTTCAAATTTATCAAGAAATGTACTTAAAACAACGACAACGTACATTCGCTTGCAATTCTCTAAAATTTGAATTTATTCGTGGAAATTCATGAATACGCATGAATTGTTCACACGAGTTCACCCATATAGCAAGCATCCTTCAAGAATGCATACAACCGATTTCTACTGGCTTACGTTTGAATGAATTTGCGTTCGCTTTGTTACGCTCTCGCATGTATTTGCATGTGATGCTTACGCTCTTTAAGCAGGCGCTCACTCTGTCCGTGCTTGTATATGAGCAAATTTGACATCGATATAACTGTTGCCAACTTTGTGCCTTTCGCAAGAAATTAAGTGCGTTTAGGGAATTAAAAGGCGAAAATTGTTTAGTTTAGCGCTTGTTTTGTTCTTTGGTGCCCTTTTCAAGGCAATTTTATAATAAAAACGTGATTCTATGGTGACATTGTATTTGACTTACACATATGTTAGTGTTTGGCCTAGCTTCTCCTCTGGATAATATGCTCCAAGATAATCCAAAAGCCTCTAGAAAAACCCAGTTTTGGAAATGGTTTTAGGAATAAAAAAACATTTTGCAAATTAAATTTATTAAATTGATTAACTGCG
>NW_016235185.1:0-1151 GCF_001687245.7 Rhagoletis zephyria | reverse complement strand
AGATATCCGCCATACGTACATATGCGAAACATTTTCGAATTCAAAATTTCAGTAGGCACGTTCCTTCACCTCTCCTCTTCATATTTTGTATATTTACATATCCCTTTCCGTAAGCTTTCTCTTCTGTATTAACAGTGTCCCAACGGACGTACATACATAGTATTTATCATAGCTTTCCTAGTGCGTCCAACCTCCGGGATGTCTTTTGGATAGTCATCCTTCGTACGTACCTTTTAATTAGGTTTTTTTAGGTAATCAAAAAATACCAAAGCCGCTAATTGTGGCTAATAAAAAGAATGTCAAATAGTAATGACTTCATCAACATGGCAAGAAGCAATCGCTTTTATGTATGTGGGCATGTGTGAAATCAAGGAGGATTTATGATCTTAAATTTAAGACCTTACGCACTAGGATAATTTGAGCCAGGGGGATGCAATAAAAGCGTGGAATGATTGCTTTATAAAACCACTTTCAGAGGCAGAGGGTATCTCAGAGGCTTTGAAGTCAACCGGCATACTTTGAACTTTGAAAAAGTGGTCTACGAAATTTCGCAATCATTCCAGCAGCCAACAATGTTAGCAAGCCTGCTTTTTTTTAATTAGGGATTTCGCACTTTGGTGGCCGCGGTGCATTTGTACCTATGTATGTAAGAGCATGTGAATGCATGTATATGTTGGTACATACATACGTATGTATATATGGAATTACGCAAATGCACTTTCGGGTGTCTTTATGGGACACATTCTCCTCCTCCTGCCAGCAAAGAACCTTTGTATATTTTGCGTTTGCCTCAATTTGCGCGCTTTTGCTTGTATTCTTTTACAGGTACGTGCATACAGATATGTACATACATATAAATGTATGTAAATATGCATTCCAACTCGGCGGTGGTCAACCAACAACTTTGCTGAGGTTGCGTTTATGTGACGCATTAATCACGCGCCTCGCACATTTCGCATCACTTCAAAAGGCCGCGCTGGACACTGGTGGCATCGAGCTGGCGAACGTGGGGCCATAAAGACGGCATAAAGAGGCGCATTTAAAAACACATTTAGTAGTCGAAAATTAGCACTTGCAATCGCATTCGATGGTAGTAAAAATTAAAAAAAAAACAAAAGAGAGTCAGAAAATAAGCAACGTTAGCAAAAAAC
>NW_016235184.1:0-1151 GCF_001687245.7 Rhagoletis zephyria | reverse complement strand
ACATAAAATTACACAATCATTGTCATTTACGCATTTCGCTGATTAAGCCAAGCAAAATAAATCAAATTCAGCAAACGGAAGTAATAAATCAATAAAAAAAGCTTTCATGAAAATAAGCGAATTAAATAAATTAAATTTTCGGCAGGAATATTATTAAGTAAGCTGACTGTCGTTTGCACGTGATTGTTTGTGTCATGACATTTTTTATTCAATCTTATAGGCGGCATACACGGTGCGCCTGACTTGCGAGTGGATTTGGATGTATTAGTGAAATTAAATACACTGCCGGAAAAAAGTATTGACACACAGCATTTTTTACAATATATGTAACCATTTTTTTTAAATTTTTTTTTACGTTTTTATAAATACATGGTTAATTCTACAACAAACTTTGTGCAAAACTCAAAAAAGCTTAGGAAAATTCAGTAAATTTTCATTCAAGTTTTTAATTTTATAATCAAATTTTTTAGATTTTTTTTTTGAGTATTCAGTTACGTAGCCCAATCTATTTGATTACAGCTTGAAGTAGCGGAAAACAATTAGAATAAGAATTGTTGCATATATTGTGAAAAATGCTGTGCGTCAATACTTTCTTTCCGGCAGTTTATGTCTTATTTGCACCGCGATAACTCTGAATGACNATAGTGTCGCGTACACAGATGACTTTGGAGTCAGATGCACCGTCTATGGCGCCTATTAAAACTTTTAATTCGTATGTTTAATCTGCTTTGACATATTTACTGTGGATTCTCATTTGAATACATACATATGAATGTACAATTAGACTGTCTGCCTTATGCTCCATCGAATCTAATCTTCTTCCTCAAACAAAGTATACAATTTTTGACTCAAATTAAAATATATTGCAACAATACAAGGTCATTCGTGAGCTGGGCGACATTGATAGTACATCGAAAAATTACGTTTTACTTGAATTCGTAAAAGCGCTAAAAAAATTTACTTTACAGTTAGAGTTACTTTTTTCGAAATTTCTTGACTCAGCGAAATTTTCTTGCTTCACTTGACGTGACCTTGTCATGTGCAACAAATTAGGCTACATACATACATATACCGCGGACGCCATTTTTTGTTTACATAGCAGTTTTTTTATCATTTGGCGACCATCTAAATTTTGCTCATATAGACCAGCA
>NW_016235183.1:0-1151 GCF_001687245.7 Rhagoletis zephyria | reverse complement strand
AAAAATAGCCCCAAGCACACTGGGGAGCTTTGAAAGAACTTCAAACAAACAAACAAAACAAAACATGTCTCCAGCTGATGCTCCCGCTGCACTATCCGCTGTATTTACACAAATGCACAACTTCACACGAAAAAGTAATCAAGAAAAAGAAAAGACTCTCGAGCCTTCGAGATGCTTACCGCTCACCGATTGCAATCATCCGACAGGTAGTGAGAGCTGATGGGTTGGGGCACATCTAAGTAGAGCAGAGGTTGGTGTCAGGCAAATGTGTGATGTGTTGTGAATTGCACTTCGTTTCCTGGTGGTGGTTGTGATTGATATTGGGAAGAGAGCACGTGATGAGAGAGTGTGCTTCGTCGTTACCGGCTTCGCGACTCGGTGGATGGCCTTGCTCCGGTTCGCTGCCAAATGTCGTCGTCGATTGTGCTGGTGTGGTTGTGTTTACATCCCAGACTGAGTCACAGCGGATGGTGATGCGATGATGGTGGTGGTACAGCACGGCTGGGCAACACACCTGAAGAATACACAAGTCTGCGGCTGAGGACTTCTTCTTCTGCTGGGAGAAGACAGCAGCAGAGCAACAGACAGACAGAGTCACAAGTGCGCCAAGGTCGACGCCGTTGGGGAAGAGTGTGAGAGAGAGAGAGGTAACAGATCCTGATGAGAGATGAGAGATTGGCAAACTCGAGGCAGGTCAAACTCGGCAGGTCCACAGGCGACGACGACAACAGCCCAGCGAATCACATATGATGAGATGCTTTCTGACGGCGACGAGTACTGCTGCTAACAAGCGCACTGTGTTTACTTGCCTGGCAAGAAGTGACAACAAGCGTAAGCTGCTGCTGCTGATCCAGGATCGATCGACGGCAGTGGTTCTAGTGGTGGTGGTGGTGATGATGGTGCTGCTGCTGTTGGTGTTCCTGTTGGTGGTGTTGGTGGTGGTGCTACAGTGTAAACTGCGTGTGCTGGTGCTGCTGCTGCTGTGCACAAGCGCAGGAATTGCAGCAGCACAGTGCACAGGCGCTGTGGTGGAGTTGCCCGTGGTGGTGTTGCTGCCGGAGTTGCTGCTGCTGCTGTTGCCGTTTCTTCTCCTTCTCCTCTGCTGACTGTGGTTGGATGCACTTGCTCACTGCACTCTCACTCTCTCTCTC
>NW_016235182.1:0-1151 GCF_001687245.7 Rhagoletis zephyria | reverse complement strand
AAATAAAAAGTGTTACATCATGTTACAGTTTTGCTCGTCACTGTAGGTCGATCTTCCACTCAGCCATCGATATACCGTCTGAATTTCATGATTTTATAATACAATTATAGAAACATAAAATAAACACTTGAATTTTCCACATAAATTATGTTTTTATGATTTACTTTAAACCTTAAATGTCCTACTTTTCCACGCAAAAATCTAAATTGTGCTAGTCTTTGACGCGAATAGTGAAATGTGCTAGTCTTTGACGCGAATAGTGAAATGTGCTACTCTTCGTAGGGACCAACGATATGTACTATACAATATGACTATTTTTATAAGCAGCTGTTGCTCCGCTGCAATTTTTTTTTAAATATGCATAAATAAATATGCGCATATCCGCTTATTTGTTCCTTGAATTTCTTTATTAATTAATTAGAAATAGAATAAACCCAAAGAAATGTAAAAAAAAAAATATGTTTAAATTACAAAAAATCTTACTGCTCCAGGTGAGGCTCGAACTCACAACCCCGGCATTGCTCACTAGTTACTGATTATAAGTACCGTGCGCTAACCAATTGCGCCACTGGAGCTATGTTCGTTCGCGGGCAAAATGCGTACATAAGCACCGGCTCAATGCCCAATCGCGCAGAATGCATTAAGAAGCAATCACACGTTTAGGGTTGCCATTGCGGTTTAACAACCGCTCTTTGGTGCAATGCAAAATCAACTCTTTGTGTTTTTGATTCCAAACCGATTAGGATGTCAGTCATAAAAAAACAAAGGAAAAATAAATAAATATAAAAACGATTGCAAAAATAATTCAATGTTGTAGTTTAGTAAAAAGCAATGAGTTGGTTCGAGGCGAAGGGTCTAAATTGGGCGAAAAGTGCAATAAAAGAAGCAGTCGCTTCCATCGACAAAGCCCTGGATATACAAGATGAAAATACTGGTGGTGAAAAAAGTATGCAAGTTGAAAAGACTTCATTGCCGAATACGACGTCAGCTGGTGGCGCTGTGCGAAAACAAAAGCTCCCAGGAGCTGCAAATCGCGAACGAAGTAACAGCCACAATGTGGTTACATCGCAAACTAGTATAGAAGCCAGTAGTCCTACCGCATCAGTAAGCTCTGTGACTACAATATCCTCTCCCACATCGGCAGCGCCTTT
>NW_016235181.1:0-1151 GCF_001687245.7 Rhagoletis zephyria | reverse complement strand
AACATGAACTTGAACATGAACATGAACATGAACATGAACATGAACATGACATGAACATGAACATGAACATGAACATCAACATGAACATCAACATGAACATGAACACGAACATGAACATGAACATCAACATGAAAATGAACATGAACATGAAGATAAACATGAACAGGAAGATGAACATGAACNATAGACAAAGATAGAGAGGAAGAAAGTGATTGGGATAAAAAGCAAATACAATGTGCAATGTAATATTGTGGTGTGTTATGCTACATATGTTATGTTATTAATCTTATGTTATGTTTTGCTAAGTACTAAGCTAACCCCACATAACCCATTCTAACTAATGTTATTTCAGCTCAACCCAACTCACATAAACTATCCTTAATTTTAGCGGTTGAATTTCAACCGCTGGGCCAACACTAGTATTTATTATTCACTATCCAACAAAAAACAAATAAGTCCGAACTTCAAACTTGGTACAAAAATTAGGAAAGCTCGACGAATCTTCATCAAAATTAAAATTTTTTATCAGAAATCCAAATGCATAAACTAAACGAAATTAAAAATTAAAAAAAAAAGTTTTCCACACAAAGAAAAAATTGGAATTTTTTTATTTGGGGAAAATGTACGGTACTAAAATTTATTCAGCTGCAGGTATGTAGTATACCTAAAATCTTTTAAAAATTCCGAATAAAAAGGTTAAACAATTTTGATAAACATTTGTTGAAATTCGTTTAATTTTTATAAATCTCATACGAGGGTTGCATAGTGAGCCATACTTTTAAATAATAAAAATTAAATAAATAAAAGAAAAATAGCCAAAACTTGTTAAAATGTCGCGTGCCTATTCGTTTGTCACTCAAAAATTGGCTGCTTTTAGGACCGGATGTTGTCCGTTCCAACAACTTGTGGCATACGAGCATGCAATATACATACATACATCCTATGTACATATCGTCGGTGATACTGCAAAACGGTCTATGTCTATTAGTAGTACCCTTGACACTTAGATGGTCTCTTAAGTGCACCGGAATGCATCTGTAAATCGTTGCACCCTAATAAAAGAATAACAACACTGTCTACCTCTGGCAGATGAAGATGAAGAGTTTCCAGAAGCGATCAGATACAGATAACAGATCAATTAAGCACCAGAG
>NW_016235180.1:0-1151 GCF_001687245.7 Rhagoletis zephyria | reverse complement strand
TTGGAAACGTATAACGTATAACAATCGTATGCGTATATATTAAACCATAGGATGAAACAAAGAACTCCTTTCAATTGCATACTACTTTAACAAATACAAACAGTGTTACCAAATTTTGAATTTGAGAAAGCACTAAACCCAAGAAAAATCGCGTTTTTCTCGAAAAAAAAAAATAATAATTAGCTCTCCCGCATCCACTGTCAATACGCCAGCCGCCTCTGTTGCTGCATTACTCAAACAAAAGCAGTCCCGTTCGACTGTCGCTGGAAAGAGCGACTCTACCGATCACTCGCAGTACGTTCCATCAGCTCCCTCAGTCGAGCAATGTAAAGCCGTCGCTGATTTGTGTGCAGCGACGTCGACTGATGCTGCTGCTGCTTCTAATGCTGATGTTGTTTCAAATGCTGCTGTCTCTAAGTCGGCCGCTCATAAACCTACATCATATGCAGGCAAGGGCAGAGAGTTAGCAGGTGCTAAAAGAGCGTAAGCGTCGCGTGTACGTATACAAGCGAGAGCGCAGCGATGAGAACACGACAGCATGCAAAATGAATTAGGCACACTAACACACTCTCACTTTAAGCTCACGCTTGTTTGTGGTAGTGCCCACCTCTGATCATATGCCAGCGTGGTTCGCTCATTTGTCTCTGCAGAAGGAGATACCATTTCTGATCCGCCGCATATTGTCGCTACTTCTGCTCATGCTGCTTGCGCCTCAGAAAAGCTTAAGATGAATTCACATCTAATCGTTGGCTCCAATCCGAGTGCTGAATTAGACGTCGCAGATAAAGTAAAGTGGTTGCACCTCTCATCATTTAAGCCTTCTGTTACCACAGAAGAGATCATCGCTTACGTGTCTAAGCATACAGCTATTGACTCAAAACTAATATCTTGTCATATGCTCATAAAGAAAAATGTGGATGTTAAAACATTAAAGCACGTTAATTTCAAATTAGGGATTTCCTCGGCGCATTATGACAAATTCTTAAACCCAGAAATCTGGCCATCTAACGTAATGATTCGCCTATTTAAGTTTTTCCGCCATGCGGGGAACGTAGATACAGCCGCATAAGAGCCGTGCCGTGTTCTAAATCTCTTGTAAATTTACCATGTGTTGAATATTCCCTATATTATCAAAATATGAGTGGAATGCG
>NW_016235179.1:0-1151 GCF_001687245.7 Rhagoletis zephyria | reverse complement strand
CGAATTCTTAGTCTTTCAAAGTTTTTACGTAGTTGGAAAAATTAATTTAGGCCATGAGAAAATATAGATGAAGTCCTTAAATAGTGGTACTTTTCCACAGTTTGAAAAAATATATAATTTAGGTTTTTTTTTAACAACTGAGAGGATCTTAAGTATATAGTTTACTTCCTGACGCAAAGAGAGAAATCGGGTTTTAATTAAAATTTTTTTAATTACGTATCAGCCAGTGGCGGACCCACGGGGGCTGTTTTAATACATAGACGCCATATTATACATACATAGACAATATATTTGTTCANTATACATATTCACCTTTTTGATAATGACCCGGGTATTTACCCATTTCTATCCAATTTGCCCATTTTACGGCTATTTACCCTTTTTCCATCTCTAATCATGCTTCATCTCATATTTGGTTTTGATTATTCTCAGCAAAAAATCGGTAATCGCGTTTAGTGGTAACGTGTTCTAGAAGGCATAGCGTTATAATGCCTTCGAATTTTTTCGCTTCTCTTAGGCATTGCCGGTAATTCAAAGTAGAATGTCCTACAATATTTTATTTATTTCGTTTCTTTGTTTCATTTCGGGGAATGCAAAGTAGAAGGTCCTATAATATTTTTTTTAATTCACTTCTTTGCTTCATTTCGAGGAATGCAGAGTAGAATGTCCTACAATATTTTATTTGTTTCGCTTCTTTGCTTCATTTCGGGGAATGCAAAGTAGAATGTCCTACAATATTTTTTTTTAATTCACTTCTTTGCTTCATCTCGAGCAATGCAGAGTAGAATGTCCTACAATATTTTATTTGTTTCGCTTCTTTGCTTCATTTCGGGGAATGCAAAGTAGAAAGCTGCATCGTAGTCAGCTGAAAAATAGAACGAATATCCAAAAATACTTTTGCTACCGTTACTTTCTGTGGAAATTTGTGTCGCATAAAAATCATGTTTTGCTTTGTTCAATTTGCAGCGAAGCAGTGTTGCCACTTTGTGAGTAATTCCTCATAACGCGAGGGATTTCGAGAGCGCTTGAGTATTTTTTGAGGATTTTTATTTTGAGGAATTTTTGAGTAATTTTCCCTGGATATATTTGCAGATAACAAATTCAACCATGTTTTATACAAGAGAGTTGTTAAATCGCTCTGCAAATTTTTG
>NW_016235178.1:0-1151 GCF_001687245.7 Rhagoletis zephyria | reverse complement strand
CACGTTCATTGTAGTGCTACTGCACTGCGCACACAATCGCATGCAGGCTAAAAATCGTGCATGCACATTCACCAAAAAAAAAACAAAAATAATTTGAACGCCTGCGGAAAATGCAGTCGAATGTCTATAGCATATTATAGTATGGGAGAGAGCTCGAAAGAGATTTTGTTTGTTTAGTCGCTGCTCAGCCGGCTCATTTCTTCCTGCTTTTTACTAACCAAACTGCGATGGTAGTGGCACGCCGCGGCGTATACGCAACATTTTACTTGAAACTGGCAGCACACGTATATACATATGTACATTGGAATGTGTGTATGTACATTAGGGCGGGTCAGTTTGTATGGGATATGCTTTGGACTATGCGCGCATAGCACAGATGAATTCTACGTATAATTCTTGGCAAAATTTCCGAAGAAACCATGGTACAAAATGGAGTTTGCCAAATTGCGAAAATAGCTTTTTTAGCATTTTGCTGTAGTGGCGTAAAGAAGTTCCTAAATTTTGTACAAAAACATGCTATAAGAGGCTGACCAGAGGGCGCAACAAAGAAAATTTTCACATTTTCTACGAAACCATTCCAAATTGATTTAAGACTCATGGTTTCTTGGGAAAATTTGCTTAGAAATACAAGTGGAGTCTGCCTGTGCTATACGCGTATAGTCAATGAAATTGACATGCCCTAATGTACACATGTATGTATTTTTGTGTTGCCGCTAACCAATAAGTTACTCGCGCTTACATGGCATAAACCGATTTTCCATTACTCTATTACGAGTATCTAGCTCATTTCATTTTGTCGCATTTATATCGCCAATTGCATTACAAAAGCACAGCTTTTCAAACTACGTGTACATAATTGGAGCTGGAATCGTGAGTAGGGTTTAGCCTTATAGTTGTGTGCCACATTCTGCATACGAGTGTGTATTCAAATACTTATATGAATAAAAGTGGCATTGAATAGCGCACGCTTTTAATCCTTGTGATTTACAGTTTTTCCTTTCTTTATTTAATGTTCACTTTTTGTAAAAGTATAGCATATTCTAAGTGTGCGTAAATTCGACTTTGAAAATTTTATAAAAATTAAAAACAAATTTCAACAAAATGAGCTATCTTATTGGCCCACAATCAAAAACAGGGCGATGGTTTTCAAA
>NW_016235177.1:0-1151 GCF_001687245.7 Rhagoletis zephyria | reverse complement strand
GGGGCAGAAACAGCCTCGAGCAGTCATTTCTCAAGACCGCTCTCACATCAATCCATTGTGTCAAGCAAGCCACCACCACGATTGGCAGCAGATGAGGTGACGAAAAAGTGAAGTGAAGAAGAGGGGATTTACTGATCCGAGTGTGCAACAGCACTGTGAACATCCTCTCCTCATGTTTTCCTTCACCCTCTCCTCCTCCTCCTCCCTCTCACAACTAATTAGCATTCATTCCAACTGCCGTCTGCTGATTAGAAACAGTCTTTTGTGCTTGTTATTACTCAGACTGTGTCTAATTAGAATTGGTAATACTTGTGGCCGCATGGCTGTCTGATGAGGCACCAAACAGGCAGAATTTTTACGCTTATTTCAATCGTTTTATCTCCCTTCTAAAGGATTAAACAGTTGGCGGCACGCGCTGGTAATTTCAGTGGTCTCTCTCCCTTTAGTTTGAGTGGAATGAAGCGGCTAAAAGGTCTTGCATGACGTTTTCAAGTTGTTAAAGCTGGATTTCCTTTTAATGTTCGTGCACTAAACAAAAAATGCACAGCACTTCTTCCTTTCATCAGAGATAGAGACATCAAAGCCATTTGTCTGATTGAGATTTAATAAATCCATTAGTTTAAAAGAGTTAGACACGAGAGTGGGAAAAAATGATTTGTCTAAAAATATTTGGTGAGTAAACAAAATAGATGATGATGATGTACACTAGCGCAAAACGCTACTTACAAAAGTACAACTTTAAAAAACCTGGAAATATTTTAACGTTTTTTTACTTAGCATAAAGTCTTTTTAATTGCACAATTGAAATTGATTGAAATGANGTTCTTTTAAGATGATTCATCTAAAGCTTTGCCTGTAAAAATGAAAAATCAATTTTAATTGACACGAAGTAAAAAGAAGAAAAAGACAAACACAGATGTAAACATCATTACTGCCGTCCAACATTAGGGCCATTTATTTTAGTAAACGTAAAGACAAATGATGCAGTTAGTTGTAAATGGTAAAAGATGTACAGCATGAAAAACACAAAGTTAGTGAGAAAACATGACAACAAGATTAGTTTCCCTCTTTCTACTGTACTATTTTGTACGGCTTCAGTCGCTTGTCCTCGCCGTCGCTGCCTTTGCAGTGATGATCCTCATCGTGGGCAA
>NW_016235175.1:0-1151 GCF_001687245.7 Rhagoletis zephyria | reverse complement strand
CCTGAGAGATTCCATATTTAAGGATGATATCACTTTTCCTCTTCCAAATGAATGTCCGAGGGTTACAGCCCCAAAATTTCCCTGCAAAGCGTTTGCATACATACCATTAGTGCTCTTGTGGCTATGGATGTCGCCACATCGACGCACTTCTTCTGTGAGAATTTTAAGTCGAGCGTGATGTCCAAAAATCTCACTTAGACCAGCCGGCTTCGGTACCATCGAAACCTTTAGTTCTCATTTCCGAGAGGGTTCTTCTCTACTATAGTGACCGCTTTTGCCGGGTTAATGTTAAGAACTTTATCCACAAGCTACTTCTTCGTTACCTTTAGTGTCCTCTGGATTATATCACCGAAAGGTTTTTCTATCCACCTATGAAGGGTACCTGTGCGCCTGTTTTTTCTAGAGGCGTTGTCGAAGGTACCTTCTGCATCGAGGAAGGCACAGAAAACAACTTCCCCGGAGTCAAACGCGCTTTGGATTGCTGTAGTTAGCTGTCTCCGTGGATCTTCCGGCCCTGTGCGCGTGTTGGCTACAAAGTAGCGGGCTAACTTTCAGGGTGTTTGAGACCTGATGCGAATAATCAGCATCTTCGACATCTGCTCAGGGAATAAGAATCGAGCAATAGCTTTATGTATTTTCAAAAGAGTGGTCCAACACGACTACGTAAAAAAGGAAAATTTGTCAGCCATCTATTTCTAGACTCCAAACCAGTTGATAGCCGGTAGTTGACATCAAAATCTGGACATAAGGACATGCACCCCATTTGCTTACTAACTGAAGTCTTTATGGTGCTATGCATTTAAATTAGTTATGCCCCTAGACAGGTCAAACTTAAGTCCATTGTTATGCTCGATGTGGTTTGCCTCCTCCGAGTGTCCTTTGTGATCCTTTCGCAGCTGTAAGAAAATCTACACTAACCTTATCTGCATTCAGTTTTCTTTTCTTGCTGACTTTTCCTTTTACTTCTCTTCTCTCGAATTTTCAGCCGCTATGTGTCAGCTTTAGTCCGCTATCTTGGTCATTCTTCAAGACAATACGTATGCAGTTGATATCCTTGTTCACCATGTATAATCTTTTTTTTGTGATTTTTTCTCAAACTTTCCCAACATTTAATTCGATTTTTATTATATCTTCACGCTCGAAGCATCCAA
>NW_016235173.1:0-1151 GCF_001687245.7 Rhagoletis zephyria | reverse complement strand
GGGAAAAATTAAGTTTCAATGCTCGCAGATTGCTTGAGCGTGAAACCTGCTGATTTAGATGAAACCTACAGTCGTCGTTTTAAAAGGCAAAAATAAATTATTTTCCAAACCTAAAATTAACAGAAATTTAAAAAAATACATGAAATTAGATAGAAAAAAAAGAAATGAAGTAAGAATTTTTTGAATTGGTATTCTAAAAAAACAACAACATACAATCAGTTGAGGTAGAAGTGATAGCTATTTTGGTGAATATCACTTCACCATCATCAGACTTCTTTCCGAGATAAGGATTCGAATCCCCAACTTGTCTGTCCGCGGCAGTTGTGAGTAGTTGGTCATCAACCAAATGGGCTATCGATGCAATGTGCAAGCTGTTACTGTNCAAGCTATAAAAAAGCATCTGCGAAGCACAGAATAGAAGCGTATTTGAACGAAAAAGCCGCCAAAACATATATCTATGTAAAGTAAACAAGCCCCCCGCTGCATCCCTTATTCGATAGTTCCGAACTAGTTCTAAATTCGACAAATAAGATCTAGTTCGTTCTGCATCCCTTTTTCTATAGTTCCGAACCATTTCTAAATTCGTCACTTTAGATATAGATTTCTAGTGAAAAAAAACTGAAAAAAATTGGTTTTTTAAAAGTACCACTTTTCGCCGATTTTGGGCTGGTAAAGACCTAGTACGGAACTAGAAATTTGATTCACTAGTCCGCGGTTACCCTACAGGGTACGTACATAGGCAAATTGGAAAAAGCAGCAACATTTTGAACAAGGCATCGATAGCCGATTTGGTTGATGAGCAACTACCAGTTGTGAGTAGGACGGACAAGGGTGGAGTTCGAATCATTGTCTCGGAAAAAAGTCTGACGATGTTGAAATGATGTTCACCAAAATAGCTAATACTTCTACCTCACCTGATTGTAGCTGTAGGTTGTTATTGTTTTTTACCAACTAAATAAAAATTACTCCAAATAAGTTTTGTGCATTCCAATAAATTTATACTGAATTATACTAAAACACCAATTTTTCGCACTAGAGCGACATTATTGTACATACATATGTATGCGGTCAAATCTAAAAATAAATATGAAATATGATTCCATGACCCCAAAAACCTTTAGTTACACTTGTTCAATGATTTTTGAAAGAAT
>NW_016235172.1:0-1151 GCF_001687245.7 Rhagoletis zephyria | reverse complement strand
CGCTCTCGCTTGTATACGTACACGCAGTGTTGCCAACTTTTGAAAAAAAAGCGTTTTACCACACTAGGATCACCAAATTTTTTGAATCAAGGGATGCTTTTTTCACAGTTTGTATTTAACAAAAGCAAAAAACTAGTTTTTGGAACTTTGAGGTTAGAATAGGTCCATTCAAAAACTTTCCCAGTAAGTACTTGCAGCGAGAGCGTAAAAGAAAAATAGAGANAAAAAAAGCGTTTTACCACACTAGGATCACCAAATTTTTTGAATCAAGGGATGCTTTTTTCACAGTTTGTATTTAACAAAAGCAAAAAACTAGTTTTTGGAAGTTTGAGGTTAGAATAGGTCCATTCAAAAACTTTCCCAGTAAGTACTTGCAGCGAGAGCGTAAAAGCAAAATAGAGAGTAAAATTGAGAGCAAGAGAAAAATTTCAGAAAAAGTTATTGAACGCCAAACTAGAAAAACTTGCAACTTAAGCCATTTTGACACTTTCTTACGGTTAAGTTTTGGCGCGCAATTTTCTTTTTTAATTGGGAATAGTTCCCATCGTCATAAAAATAAACAAATATACAATATATTAAAATTTTTAATCCATATTTTCATTTCACTAATTATGTTTCATCAAATCATCCTCTTAAACAGTTTATTTACATTTGAATTTGAAACTAACCTTACTTTTTGACTCCTGCAAATTCCTGCTAGTAAAATTTTTACTAGCAAGAATTTGCAGTTCTCTCAGGTTGTTACGCTANATATTTTGGGTTATTGAATGCATTTAAAGTTAAAACTTGCAAGTACTAGTAACAATTCGTAACCATTTTTTGATATTGAATGGACCTAATATCTCAAAATTCTAGTGCTAGAGCAATTGTGCGGCCAGATTTGGATTCAGCACCCAGAAACGATGAGTTTTACTCAGGTGGTAAAAAAAATTAAAATTTGTATAAATAATTAGAAAAAAAAGAAATACTTAACTTACCTGCGGACTAGCATTTTCAATGCGAATAGAATTCAATAAGGTGGGTTTGCAACTTCAGCTTTTTATCAATCATGGTTGTATTTTAGTGCATTTAAATTTATAGATTCTTGTAAACTCAGTGCTGCCACAGCTTTAAATATTTCAAATTATTTCAGATTTTTACTATCTCGGAGT
>NW_016235170.1:0-1151 GCF_001687245.7 Rhagoletis zephyria | reverse complement strand
AAAATGCTCGAGTGGGCCAAAGGGGTGCTACGTGGTCTGGATGGCGTTTAAAAGGGTCCGACCAAAGGAGATGCGAGTGCATCTCATGCAGCTCCTAAGAAACAGAGGTCTCAAGAGGGAGAAAACTCCGGAGAAAAGAGACCTAGGACTGGGGGTGCACCTGCCCTCTTTAGCGAAATCGCAAAGCAGGCGGGATCAATTACCCTGGGGGTCATTGATAGAAGTAGGGAGGATGGCGCCATATCCAGGGATAACTGGAGGCGCGTGGCAACAGCCATCTCCTCTGTCTTCTTAAGACAGTGGTTAGAGGAAGCTCTGGACCACCTCCAAGATGCGAGGATGCTGGATGGCATCACGGCATCCATAAGATGATTGCTTGCGCCGACGAACGGTCGGCGTCAATGTATAAGGCTGCAGTGTCTCTGGTGGGGGAGGTTTGGAAGGGTGCCAAGCTAGAAGCCGTGGAGGAAAAGGACCTTCCTTCCCGTCCGCGTGCCCGTGTCTGGCTCCCCCCGAGCCCTCCGCACCAGAGGAAATCCTCCGGTACTGCAACCCGAAACTGCCCACGCAAAGCTGGAGGGTTATCAGGTTTGAGGGGTCCGAGGAATCGCATTGGCAAGTGCTGATTTTACTTAACGCGAAGTCCCTCAGTCCCCTCGCTGAGTCAGGGGGAGTCATAACTTATGGCTTCGAAAGGGTAGTCCTTAGGGTCTACCAATCCGATGCTAGAAGGGATGGCTCTCAACTTCCGGAGGCGCCGATGATAGGCCAGCCCGAGGCGGAGGAAACCCCCATGAGCATGGAGGTAGAATCCGCCACGCCAGAAGCGGAAAGTGCTGGGGATGCTCTCTCAACCGAGGGATCCTTCATCAGTATCGGACGGTTTTATGACGGGGTGGAGGAAGAGAGGCTTCTAGCCTCGGTCAACGAGGACGCTGAAGGATGAAGATCCTCCAGATAAATCTCCAACACTCTAAGGCGGCGTCCGCAAATCTTCTCATCCACCTTGAGCAAGGTGGAGCCTACGTAGTCCTGATCCAGGATCCGTGGCCGAGCAGTAACGGTATCTCCGAGATTAGGACGCCTAAGTTTAAGCTGATGCTGCAGAAACAAGCAGGTAGACCAAGATCCTGTTTGCTCATCAGAAACGA
>NW_016235169.1:0-1151 GCF_001687245.7 Rhagoletis zephyria | reverse complement strand
GGAAATATTACTTGGATCAAACCATAACCTTTTTTGCGGAGATCTACCACGTCGATATCCCGGAGGCTGAGTGCTGAGCCCGTACTAAGAATCTTTACTGAAGCCTCCAAAACTCACACATTGTCAGGAAATGAAGTATAAATCGAAGATAACACCGCACGGTTTCCCGAGTGCGGCCAAAAATACCAAAATGCAAAGTAACGAACCACGAAATCTGAGTAAAGCGTTTAATTGGCTAAGGTCTAACTAAGAAACTTTTAAATATTTACGGAAAAATAATGAAAACTATGGGAGTTATAAGCTGCCAAACTAACATGTATTAAGCGCTTTATTAATTCACACCAAATTAGGTTCTTTTTCACTAACTTTGAAATGGAATATAATGAAAATGGATAGCGCTCGTCAAAATTTTCTTTCACTCTTTAAAGTAAGTTATATTTCTGATTAGACCACATGTCAAAAATAAGGGCACATCTCTGATACATATGGCGCGTGGAATCAAAGTCAAATAAAAATTTACTTAAAATCGAGAAACAAAACATTAGTGGGGATTATAAAAAAAAAAAAAAAAAAATCGTTTCAGGTTTCTTTGTGCATATTTTGATTTGGCAAGCATGTAGCGCAATGTATAGAATAATTAGCTGCATGGACCTGCATTTTGGGAAGTTATTACATTTTTTCAGTAACGTACAGAATTAAACAAAAAAAAAAAAAAATTATTACTAAATTTTTTTATCATATATCAGATTTCTTCTTTCTACAGTAAATGAAGGGCCTATAACGAATTAAAGCGAAATCGGACCAAGCGACTTGGGATTGCGACACTATGCACTAAATCAATAGCAAAACTGCGTTTTTAATTTTTCTCTCTGACGTCAGATTTTTTTAAAAGGACTTTGAAATTTGAAAAATAAGTGTACTTAAAAAAATTAAAAAAAAAATAAAAATTCTGTGCCATGTAGAAAAACAGTACCTATGCACATCAAATTAAAGAAAAAATGTTGGCCCTTATTATGAGTTGCATTCGATTTTCGATCTTCGATAACAAACGAAAGTGAAATTCGTATTATGAGCTATGCAACCGTATCGAAATTTTCGTTGGGTATCGAATTTTCTGTCGAACAGAATTTCGCTTTCGATGGTGTAGCGAA
>NW_016235167.1:0-1152 GCF_001687245.7 Rhagoletis zephyria | reverse complement strand
GTATCCTCATCCTCATCTTTTTCTTTATATTTATCTTTGTTTTTATTTTCATGTGTATCATATTCTTCATATACATATTCCTCTTGACCTTTGCGCTTATATAAGTAAAGTGTTTAAATTTACCTTGGTCTTCACTTTTGCCTCTATCTTTACGCAACTTTGTTTTTGTTTTTATTTTTAACTTTGCCTTTATCCTTTTATTTATATATGTACGTACTCACCTTTACTTTTATTCTTGGATTGGTCTTTTTCTAAGTGTTGTTTCACTTCAAAAAGTTTTTGCGTATTATGCATACATGTGTTCATACATACATATACGTATGTACATATATAACATGTATAGACATACATAGATTACTAAAAAATAGAAACAGATCCACATTAACTGCAATCGACATATGTATGTACGTATATATGTATTTACATGTGCACATACGCTGCTATTAGGTTATAAATATTGCGCCATCTGTTTATTAAAAGCCGAAGTATGTACTTACGCACACATGCATACTTTTTGTCTCCTTCCCTCACTTCCCACGCATGCACGTGTTTGCAAAACGATGACGAAGTGTGGGAAATCATTTATGCCCATATATTTGAATAAAATAAACATACTTAGAAGACATCAACCAATACTTCCCATATACCAAACGAAAGGAAAACTTCTGAATTTTTGATTTAAGAAAAAAAAAAAAAAATCATTTGAGCAGTTTTCGAGCCTTTTGGTTATAAAAAAAATGCAAATTTTTTCAACAATTTTTTGCCTTAAAATTCTCAATATTTGTTGAATTTATATAAAATCTGTACACGATAATATTTCTATTGCTCCAAAGAATCTATATCCCGAAAATGAAAGTTATATCTGCAAATCATAAGCTGCTGGAGCACTTTAAAGGCTCAAAATTGACCCCAAAATAAGCCCGTGTTTACCGTTCTTTTTACGACAGAAACCNCCACACTTTTCTTTGAAATCGCTTCATTAGTTCTCGTGCAATAAGCGTTTTCATGAAGCTCTAAAAATTACAACTACAACATTTCAGCATAGCCTCTATATGGAAAAGTAAGTCGTATTCTACGTAAAAAAATACTTTCAGTGAAATAGTGAAAATAGCGAAGATCGGGCCGCTGTAACTTATACCCTTAATCCAACTG
>NW_016235166.1:0-1152 GCF_001687245.7 Rhagoletis zephyria | reverse complement strand
ACCACAATATATACGATATGCAAGTTTGCCGCGAGAAATGGTCTGTACCTAAAACTTAACACCGTGGAAAAAATTGTTACCTTGTAATAGTAAACAGGGTTTCGCCTCCTTACTCAATTCCGGATACGTACACAATACAAATTACCACTCCTTGGGCATAAAAATGCGAACGATATGTGAATCGTATAACAAAAACTGTATTTTAGAATTCACCGAAACAGCCAATTTGGTATACGTCCCAAAACTATTAGGCACAAATGGAGATTTTTCGCTCCGACGTCTCTTTGGCCAGGGATTGAATGGGTATTGCTCGGTGACTAAAAGTAGTAAAATTTATGTAAATCTGGATGATCAACCTTACGATTTAACACCAACTCCAATGCATAATTTGACATCGAAGNATTCACCGAAACAGCCAATTTGGTATACGTCCCAAAACTATTAGGCACAAATGGAGATTTTTCGCTCCGACGTCTCTTTGGCCAGGGATTGAATGGGTATTGCTCGCTGACTAAAAGTAGTAAAATTTATGTAAATCTGGATGATCAACCTTACGATTTAACACCAACTCCAATGCATAATTTGACATCGAACCGTGGGGGTGCCACGACTTCTTTTGGAGTGTATGATATTCAACGTCTAGATGCAGATAAACTATTTAATATCGCCTGGATAAGTCTTAAAAGAAATCCAGCTATTCTCCTAACTCCTTCACTTCCGATATACGCACATCGTTACATACTTGGACAAAGTCAGGAGTTAAACTTTCACCGCAATAAAAATCTCTGAAAATTGAAAAAGATTAATAAGAACAAAAGCATGCAATTTCGCATGCATACTCACCCAACCGTTTCAGCAAACTTACGTAATGGCCGCGTGGTAGTAAATTTTAGACATGACATTTATGCATTGTATGTATGTATGTATGTGATTACGTTCCACATCAGGAATAAACCTACTGCCGTTCTCCATTCATATTGGAGAATAGTTATGTTTCTTTACGGACANATGTAAAACCAATGCAAAGTCACTGGGTACCACAAAATGTTAATTGGTTATTTTAAATGTAAAACCAATTCAAAGTCACTGGGTACCACAAAATTTTAATTGGTTATTTTAAATGTAAAACCAATGCAAAGTCACAAAATGTTA
>NW_016235165.1:903-1152 GCF_001687245.7 Rhagoletis zephyria | reverse complement strand
AAAAATATTAAGATTTAAGTGAGCTGGACGGATTTGAAAATACCTCCAACAATGGAGTTTTTTATGAATAAAACTAGTTTCTTAAAAATTTTTTTTAGAAAAATTCCCCTCAAATGACAAAACGGTTTAAGCTTAAAAAATTTGCGTAAAAATATTTAAAAAAATTTAAAAAAAAATTTTAACGGAATCGTAATAATGAGATTTTTGATGCTGTTTTTTAACTTTTTCCAAAGATTGGTATAGGAAAAA
>NW_016235165.1:0-828 GCF_001687245.7 Rhagoletis zephyria | reverse complement strand
CCTTTTTATTTCTTTGCTAATAAACTCATTCAAAGGATGGAGGAGAAAGGTAGGATGAACGAACGTCATTCAAAGTTGAATTAAAATGTGTTGGTATTCGAAAAAACAAGATGGGACACGAATGACGTTTTTTTGGCCAGAAATCAAATCAGTGTGAAAATACTTTTCTACTGAGATCCCATAAATCTAAATTAGAACATTTTTGGCCCAGTTATTCAAGTTTTTCGTAAGCCAAACTTTGAAAAAAGTAAAAATACAGCATCAAAAATCTCATTCTTACGGTTCCGTTGAAAAGATCTTTAAATATTTTTATGCAGATTTTTTAAGCTTAATCTAATTTGTCATCTGAGGGGACTTTTTTCAAAAAGTTCTTTAAGAAACTATTTTTATTCATAAAAAACTTAATTTTTGGAGGTATTTTCAAACTGGTCCAGCTCGCTTAAATCTTCATATTTTTCCGAAATATTTTGGTGGACGTCTTAAAATATAATAAATTTTGTAATCCTAGCGGAAAAACTGCAACTTTTTTTGGTGATGCAGTCTAATGTACATATTTGCATTCATCTCGCCGTTTTACCATTTTTGGTTTGGAGCCCGCCAAAAGCATTATTAATCCCAATTGCTGCCCTCTTTCCGCTCATCCACACGCGCCGAGTCTTGATAGAAAGGAGTTTGTTAAGTGTCGAGATCTGAACTATTCATCGACTGAACCAAAACCATCAGCTGATTATTATGGCTTTATTTTAGTGAATAATTTGTCCTCTCTCAATAAATGTAGTGCTTTCTAAACCCTATTCACCGTCCTTTTTCAAATGCAAATATAACTTT
>NW_016235164.1:0-1152 GCF_001687245.7 Rhagoletis zephyria | reverse complement strand
TGTAATGTAAAGTTATAGCTCAGTACATTTTTTTTCACCCGAGATAGTTCAAAATCCAGAAATAGTCCTAATATTATGATGGTTCGTTAATATATTTTAACTACATTGCATTTGGGTATGGAGAGGCAACTATCTGGAAGTATTTTACATAAAAAATTTACTAAGTATTGCCCGGTTTGTAGTTGAAGTTAAAGAAAACACATAAAAAGGCACGATTTTTTTTAAATTCGAAAAAATTTAAATATTTCAAAAACGGTGACACTTTTACCTGAAAATTTTTTGTTTATCAGTGAGCATAGTGAGTATACAGAAGACGCACCACATACACATTTATTTTTCTTCGGCGGACGTAATATTACAACCCGGACCAGAGCAGGAAGTTAACATTACGACCACTATGAATAACATGGCGACCCGGAACAGAGCAGGGGAGTTAACATCATGTCCACTGTGAATAATAGCTCTGATCCAGTACTCCATGAACTTACAGGTTTTTCCACGAACTTGCAGGAATTTACAGAAAAAATGATCCCGTACTCCAAATTCCTCCAAAATCCTGTAAATGAGAGCGATTTTTGGAGAGTTGTGTACAGAATGAA
Organism: Rhagoletis zephyria; assembly: GCF_001687245.7. NCBI lineage: Eukaryota > Metazoa > Arthropoda > Insecta > Diptera > Tephritidae > Rhagoletis > Rhagoletis zephyria. The sequence goes on along the minus strand of NW_016235164.1, from coordinate 553 downwards.
GTTGCAAGATTTTACCCGAACTTTTCTTCTGGTAAAATCATGAAAAGTGTCAAGTGATCACTGGTTGACGCTTTTACAGGAAAAATGCTTTTTTTCACGATCCAGAAAATAAAGGTCGCGCCATTCGCGGACCGCTAACTCTCTTTTCGTCGATTTGACAGCATCCACCTAATCGCTGACGTCATAAAATACTTTTGTTTACATTCCCTGTTGCCAACTTCATGCNTCGATTTGACAGCATCCACCTAATCGCTGACGTCATAAAATACTTTTGTTTACATTCCCTGTTGCCAACTTCATGCTTTTCGCACCAAATTTAGTGGATATTCAAAACGCGAAAATTTTTGAGTTTGGTGCTTGGCGCGTTTTTGGTGGTTTTGTTTTTAATTTGAAGATACCAAATTAGAAAATCTTAAAAAAATGGAAGCAAAATTCATAGCAATCGTAAGTGTGGTAAGCAACTTTACAAAAATTTAAACAAAATCATGGCACAGTGACAATCATAAGCGACAACAAAATATGTGACAGCACCTTCAATCATGCCAGAAGAAAT
>NW_016235163.1:0-1152 GCF_001687245.7 Rhagoletis zephyria | reverse complement strand
AATCTAAATTGGGGTCATTTAATATAAACCACCGAAAAGAGCGGGATTGCTAATGTTATAGTCATAAAACGGGTCCTATTAAAGTAACAAATGTAATAAAGACATCTAATTCAGAAAAAATGTTGTGCAACGTGTTTCAAAATATTGAAAGTTTTTTCGAAGAACCCCTTGACTCCTCTTTAGAGCTGGGCATAATTGTTGCAAGCCAGTTAAATACTGAACAAGTTGAAATCACAATAAAAGATATAAATTATAAATACTTCTGCGTGCCTTACAATAATAAATTTTTACTGATTCCACTCTTGCACAACCTATTTCACGACTTTAATCATTAAACCACACATTCTGGCTTGTTTAAAAATTATAATAATATGATATAAAACCTAATAAAAAAAATAACTTAAAATTTAGATCCTTGAATATGAATTTGAACCTCAGCAGCTTTTTAACTGAGTCACTTTACCAAGCGACTCAAGACGAAAGTCGAAAGTACAACCAAAATGTATTCAACAAAGTGTGACTGAATTTGATATTGCTCTCATTAGAAACCACCCTATAAAGTTGAAAAAAAAAAAATTGTTTGAATTTTAAATCGTTTGTTTATATTTGTTGACACAACAGTACCTTAAAAGAGAGCCCTATTGAGTTGTCAATCACACCTTGTTTAATACACCTTGAGTACAACTATTTCTTTATATCCATACTTAAACCAAGTTTATTTATAAATTTTCAATTTTAGCTAACCCACCTTATTTGAAAAGGAAGTGCTTTAAGACGACGAATTTTAATGAAGAGTTGTTGGAGTGCACAACGTCAACGCCACTCAAACATGTTGAAGCAATGCAACCGAAAACTACCAACGAAGGTACTTTTTTCATTCACCAATCATCTGATCTGAACTTAACACAACATTTTCTTTTAGAAATTTTAGAAACATTAAAATTGGTTTTGAACAACCAGCAGGAGTTAGGTGAACGGGTTTCCACACTCGAAAAGGAAGTGAACGAGAAGTTGGACATACTTAACCTTAATGTAAGTTATTATCAGTTCAATCACATATGTATGCACATATGTTATATATGCACTTGCGATCAGTTAATTAAGCCAGCAACGTTTTGACCAATTTTGGCTATTTTTCTTTTGCTTATTTAA
>NW_016235161.1:0-1152 GCF_001687245.7 Rhagoletis zephyria | reverse complement strand
TGTCTTGATGATACAAACGATCAACTGAGCTTTAGTTAATCACATTCAGGCAATTGGAAATCAATGTGTGGGGCTTGATCTGGATTTGGATAAGCTAGTAATGAAACAAATCTAGGGAGATGTATAATGACATGGAGTTGGTCTTGCGCATGCAGTTTTAATTAATAGCTGTATCTATAGAGACCAACTGTTTAAATCTTCACTTGATTTGGAAAATCATATAAGGGCATTGGCATTCGCAACTTTAAAGGGAGTACCAGTCTGTGCTTGTAATAAATAAATAGATGGTTGATTAGTACGATTCTTGAAACATTCTTCAGCCGTTAAGCCCTGAACACACAGACAGATTATAGCTGAGCGGTGAGAGAGCTGGAACAAATATAGTGCATGCCTCTCTTTATCTTCTTTGGAAACTTACAATACACACTTTGCTAAGGCTATGGCGGAACAATTATCAAGTCTTACATCATACTGACTGCACTGTACTGACAGCATTGGAAAAAGTTCTATAGTTTAAGAGAAATCCCACAGAATAGCGTTAACCTCGTTAATAGCTAAACTGGCAAGTATGGGCTTGATTTAGCTTGGTTTTTATTCTTGTAACGGATTACGATGGAACTCAAACCTTGGGGATTATTTTAGGAGAGCCATACAAATCCTGTTTCATAGATCAATTGTCCGCTGGCTAACTTCAGGCAAGACAACATCTAGTAACTTTTATAGTCATCACGAGAGCATTGCGCTCGGGAGATAAAATCAGATCCAAGATCCCTATCTCCTAGTTCAACAGCGATGATATCGGTAAAATGACAATCTTCGAGAAAAAAGACAGCAGCGAAATAGGAAACAAAGCGACCAGAAATGAGACATGGGCCCACGCCCAAAGGTGGTTCACAGATGGCTCAAAAATTTACGAAGGGATAGGGCAGCAATCTTTGATCCTGGGGCCAACGTCTCAATTCGCCGGAAGGACCACTCTAGTATATTTCAAGCGCAGGTTTACTCCATCAGTGTTTGTGTGGAAATAATTCTGCAACACATAGTTATCTGTACTGACAGTCAGGCTGCATTAAAAGCCGTATACTTATGTGAGATTAAATCACGGGTGGTATGGGAATGTGTAAGGACATTAAACACCCTGGGAAAAACAAC
>NW_016235160.1:0-1152 GCF_001687245.7 Rhagoletis zephyria | reverse complement strand
AAGTAAACAAAGTCGAATTGGATGTTGAAAGAAAATGTGAGAACAGCCATTTTTCTTATTAATAAATTTTTGGAAAAGGAACGTGTTTTAATTGTGCTAATTTCTAATAGCCTTATTCATAAAAACTAAAGTAGCTTTAAAAAAGGTTTATAAATTTGAAAATGTTTGCATACGGCAGTTTAAAAAGCTTTTTAAAATTTTTGTTTTTTTATGAATAAGGCGATAAAAATATATGACTTTTAACAAGGAAAAAACGCAAAAATGTGATTTTTGCGGAAGTAGGTATTAGTGAATTGCAGTGCATTTAAAGTTTCTGAGGTTTCGATTACTTTTAGATCAGAATTGTCAAAATTTAGAAACTCAAAGTAGCAGTACAATAATCATAGAAAAGAAGATTGCGCCCTGAATGTTCTGGTATTTTTTTGGTTTCGGTTTGACAGCCAGCTACTGTGATGATGTGGAAATTCACCACAATGAAGAAAAATATAACAATTAAGTGAAAAAAATTTGATTTTTACAAATTTAGTGAGCAGTAGCGCGTTTCAAGAACGATATTTCGGACAAATCGTTAATGAACAACATTTTTCCTTCCCTTCTGCTTTGGTTTTGGCAAAAAATTTGATTAGTTCCTGCCGGCGATCAAGTCATTTCAACCACAAAATACTATTATTTGCAAGAACCATTCACTAAAATTGTAACTAACTTTTTATTATTTATTAATTCCTTTTTGATATTCAGCAATAGCAAGATGAAAAAAAATATAAACCAAAATTAGTAATATTTTTATGAATGTAGTTCACAGAGGAAACGCCGGAAAACAATGTATTGGCAACGACATAAAATGTATGGAAATTTAGATGTCAACAGAATAATAACTATCATGATAAAAAAAATAGGAAGGTAGAACCGCCGACAAGAATTTTTTAAATTCTTGACGTTTGCAAGCAATTTAATTTTAAAATTTTACACACAAACTCACACACACATTCTCATTTTCAATCTCAAACAACAACTTTGAACAATTCCTTTTTTTTACTCTCAATTTTATACTATTTTAAAATGTTGGCAAACTTCAAAAAAAATCATGGCCGATGCATTGAGGGAACGGTTTTACCTTACTATGCTTTTATCATGAAAACTACGGTAAAAAAG
>NW_016235159.1:921-1152 GCF_001687245.7 Rhagoletis zephyria | reverse complement strand
ACGCATTCGTCTGTTACTACTTGTGATAGTGAGCTGATGGAACATACCATCAACAGACAACCGACACTTACTGAGGCGGTTCTTCAGCTGGTTTTTCAGCTTTGCTTCAACTGCTGCAGACGACGCACCGATAGGAAAGGCAACAACAATGCTGATCATCATCATCAACAGGCAGGTCAGCAGCTGGGGCCGTCGAAAGACGGGTAGTGTAGGTGACAAGGGCGGTGCTGA
>NW_016235159.1:636-833 GCF_001687245.7 Rhagoletis zephyria | reverse complement strand
AAAATGATGCTTCTGGGGAGCGAGACATATTGTTTGCATGAGCTGATGATGATGATGACAAATGGAGAAGTGGAAAAGCGATGCTACTTCACTTTAGTTTTTCTCTTTCACTTCTTCTTTTCGTTCTGCTTCACAGTCAAATTGAATCTTTAAGCTGCCAGCTGCTGTGTCTGGTAGAGAATGCAGCTTGATCTGAC
>NW_016235159.1:276-537 GCF_001687245.7 Rhagoletis zephyria | reverse complement strand
CGGGGCGGTACGGCTACTTCTGTATTGACATGTTTTCTTTTTTCTTATTTTTGCACTCACTTACGTTTTTTAGAAACGCTGAAGAGGCAAGAGAGAAGAGGACGGCAAGCCGGCGCAGTCCGTGTATGCTTCCGAGTAGCGACCACAGCAGCAACAGTGTGACAATTAGTGAATGAGAGAAAAAGCGGGAACACAGACAGCAGCAACAGCATCAGCAACACCAGCAAATCACGCCACAATTCTCTGTCTGAAGAGGCTCTA
>NW_016235159.1:0-163 GCF_001687245.7 Rhagoletis zephyria | reverse complement strand
AGTGCAATGGTGAACGTGATAATGGCAGTGGCAGCCAGTGGCAACCACACACACATACAGTGCGCTGCCACCGTTTTTTTGGACAGCGGTTGAGTGCATTCACTGTCGTACAAGTGCCAGTTGAGCTCCATGTTGGCCGTAGTAGAGCAGTGCAAACTTTTAG
>NW_016235158.1:0-1152 GCF_001687245.7 Rhagoletis zephyria | reverse complement strand
CTGGTTTGAGCAAATGATAATCGGCGACTTTGCGCGCACACACACACACACTAGTTTGCAGTGATTTGAGTTTCTTTGCTTTTTCTTTCTGCACATATTCGCCCATGTTTGAAAGAGCTGCACCCAACTTATATTGTCGCTCTGGCACATCTTGACGACAAAATTTTTTTGTTTTATCGCAATTCCTTCCTGACTTCTTTGCCTTCTAGTGAAGCAGCAGCAGCAGCAGCATCAAAAGTCGTTTTGTTTGTTCTTTCTATTTGCAGGGTGCAGGGCNTTGTGTACCAGGGCATTGCAGCTGACTTTTTTTCGATGCACCATTCGGCTCTTCTTTTTCCAGGCTCTACGTCTCGTCGCAGAACTTGCCTTTAATTATTCGATTATTTAAAAGAAAGATACTCTCTCAACTCTTCTTCTTTGCAACTATTTACGAGGAAACTCGCTTCCCTCTCTGTACCTTTGTTTGTTTGCATATAGCACGTCATTATGGAGGAAAAAGAGGAAAAAGAATGGGTAAATACTGTCAAATGTGTTCTTTTGGAAGATGCAAAAGTAGTGCAAGTGACAGTTTAAGCTTCCGCAGTGTGTCGGCGCAGTGTGTGTGTGTGTGTACACTGTGCTGGGACGCACTAACTCTCAAAGCAGCGACATTATTAGGCAAAATTAATTTAAACACAAACTAATTATACTGTGTTACTGTAACTAGAAGTTATCAGCAGCGGAGTTAGTGGGCACACAGAGAACAGCACACAGTCAGGTTGCTGTCCTTAAGCACAGTTAATCTTACCCCGTCTCCTGTCGACTCGTAATTCGTCGTCCTATTCTGACACTTTCTTCTTCCTCTTTTTGAATGTACAAATATTCTGCAACTCCTCTTTAGCTCCCGATCAGCTAATCTAGTCAAGTCTGGTGTCAAGACTCCTGTGTTTGTGCATTGCAAATTTGCAATTTTGTTTTCTTTCCTGTGAAGTACCGACTTTCCTCGCTAATTTGATTGCACCAGTTCAGCAAACAAACTTAATAAGCACACCTAGATTCGCTGTTTCTGTCTGTCACACTGGTGTTGGTTTTAGGTAGTGCAATTTTGTCGTCATATCACAGAGAGCTCAGCATCAAAACTAATCTAATCTAGAGGCGATTACTTTGAAAAGG
>NW_016235156.1:0-1152 GCF_001687245.7 Rhagoletis zephyria | reverse complement strand
TGAGGAACGCTTTCTGGGCTGTTTTGGGCACCCGCGGGTATCCAAACGGAAGTTTTTAGGAAGGTGAAAAAACTATATTTAATATGTTCGCCGGGTATTTGATGTTTATACTTCTTTACTTGTTTATTTATTAGTTCAAATATATGATATCAATACAAACCTACATATCGTCGNGCTCATAAATACGGTGACCATATTTATGCGAGCCGAATACGGGACAAAAATAATTTTGCAAATTTTTTCCATAAAAGCTAACAGATCTTAACACCCTCTTAAATGATCTTAGATGCATGTATTAGCCTTGAAACATCATCCTTAAGTAACATCACAAATTTGTAGGATATCTTTCTCGAGATTTTTACTCGACAAAATTTTTTACAAGTTTCTTTAAATTTTAGTACGATAAAGTGCAAGCTAGTTACCGTTAATTTTTGGCTATTTTTTTTGTCGACGGTGCTACGCATTTTGATACNCTCATAAATACGGTGGCCATATTTGTGCGAGCCGAATTCGGGACAAAAATAATTTTGCAAATTTTTTCCATAAAAGCTAACAGATCTTAACACCCTCTTAAATGATCTTAGATGCATGTATTAGCCTTGAATCATCATCCTTAAGTAACATCACAAATTTGTAGGATATCTTTCTCGAGATTTTTACTCGACAAAATTTTTTACAAAAGTTTCTTTAAATTTTAGTACGATAAAGTGCAAGCTAGGACTTACCGTTAATTTTTGGCTATTTTTTTTGTCGACGGTGCTACGCATTTTCATACAAAGTTAGTATGTTCGACAATTTGTTGATAGGGAAGCAAATGAGCAGCACGTTGCACTTGCACTTTATTATACTCAATTTTAATGAGCTACAAAACTGCAACCAAATTTTTTTCTAAAGGTTCTGATTAAAAAGTTTGAAATTTTGGTGGAAATTTGCAAAATTAATTCTCATAGTTTTTGCAGAAAGTCGGAAATTTGGATTCATATGGTTTTTGCTAGGAAAAGAGCTTTACTTAAAANAAGTTTCTTTAAATTTTAGTACGATAAAGTGCAAGCTAGGACTTACCGTTAATTTTTGGCTATTTTTTTTGTCGACGGTGCTACGCATTTTCATACAAAGTTAGTATGTTCGACAATTTGTTGATAGGGAAGCAAA
>NW_016235155.1:0-1152 GCF_001687245.7 Rhagoletis zephyria | reverse complement strand
AGGTAAAGGGCGAAACATCATTGTTGTTGACGCCAATGGAGGGCACCGACATATTCCCTCTATCTGCTCTCGTGTTGACAAAGCAATCTTTGCCCGCGGCAAAAATACACTCTTCCAAATAGCCGCACATTGAAGGCTTAAAATTAGCTGATCCGCAGTATTACTTTCCAGCTCGCATAGACTTAATTATAGGATCTGATGAAATGTATTCGCTATTGGAAACAGAGGTTATAAAGGGCCCGCCTAATACTCCGATTGCGCAGAAGACAGTTTTTGGCTGGGTGCTGTTCGGCAAGCTAACTACCTTAGATAAATCGAACAATACATCTCCTTGCTTATATTCAGATAGCGACTTAACAANTAAGGCGTGGACACTTGAAGAATTACCGGAGACTCGTTACTTTACTACAGAAGAGACAAGATGTGAAAAGCTATTCGAAAAAACTCACCGGCGCTTTAACGTGCATTTGCCATTTAGGCAAAACATTAAATTAGGTGACTTACGGGCTATAGCGGTAGGCTTGAGCTAAATAACGAGCATCGAGAACAATATCATGCATTCTTGCAAGATATGTTGGATCAGGGTCATATGGAGCCGGTAAGTAACGTGCCTTCATCAAGTTACTACATGCCACATCACAGCGTTATCAAAGAGTCGAGCTGCACAACGAAAACGCGTATCGTCTTCAACGCTTCGCAGAAACTACAAACGGCCTGTCGCCTAATGATAATTTGATGATCGGGCCGCAACTTCAGGAAGACTTAGTTTCTATTTTAAACCGCCTTCAAATTCACAAGTACGCTTTAACCGCTGACATCAGCGGTATCTATCGTCAGGTAATGGTCGCTGAAGAACAAGTCGGTTATCAACGAGTCNAGAGTCGAGCTGCACAACGAAAACGCGTATCGTCTTCAACGCTTCGCAGAAACTACAAACGGCCTGTCGCCTAATGATAATTTGATGATCGGGCCGCAACTTCAGGAAGACTTAGTTTCTATTTTAAACCGCCTTCAAATTCACAAGTACGCTTTAACCGCTGACATCAGCGGTATCTATCGTCAGGTAATGGTCGCTGAAGAACAAGTCGGTTATCAACGAGTCATATGGTGCAGAAGCAAACATGAGCCCTTACAAGATTTTCTTATATTAAG
>NW_016235154.1:0-1152 GCF_001687245.7 Rhagoletis zephyria | reverse complement strand
ATGTGGTTTCATGGCAAACCAGCACTGCAAGATCAGAAAGTAAAACCTTAAAGGTTGAAATTAATTTAAGTGCTGCATGTAAACTGCATCTACTTTTTGCTGTTGTTGCTGCTGAGCTGGTGTTGTAAGAAAGAAAAAAAAGTAATTTGATGTGCAAAACTTTAGTGCTCGTAATTTTGCAAAAACGAGCTCTCTCGTTAATATCAATTAGTGCAAAGTTAAAAACTGATGCTGGAAAATAATGATAAAAGTAGAGCGCTCTCTAACCTAACCTTCTTCCTCCACTTTCCAACCTTTCAATAATTAGATTTACACTTTACAGCACCCAAACACATTTTCTTTTTCAAACTGAAAATTTTGTTTTAAACTATGATTGACTTTGGTGGCAACTTTCCAAGAGAAGTCCCCTCCAACAAGGAAGAACTTAAATTGAACTCTAAGTTTGTGGCAATTCATCAGCATAAAAAGCGCAATCTTCTCCTCAGCAGTTTCCTCAGCTAAAAGCAAAGTTTTCGCTCGTTTTCTAATTTAGCGAATTAATTTAGGTTGCAACTCTTTCAGCAGTGTTTAAATTGCATGCAAATGCGTGAGGTTTTCTGCTAAAATGCGGATGCCAGCGCAGAATTCGATCACCGTAGTTTGCATTTAGCAAATTAAAAAATATCGATTCCAAATTATATATTCAAACGGCATAATGATACTTTACTTTTTGGGTTAGAAAACGGGGATTGAAAGGTTTTAGGATCTATCTATCTATCTAGTCTAGGAATCTAATAACATAACCTCATCATTTGGAAAGACGCGCTGATATGCAAAACAAAATTGCCAATTTTTTTCTTTAAATACTTTCATTTAGGCTGCTCAATGCGCAAAAAAGAAGATATATAATGCAATAGATATTCATTTTAACGTGGAAATAATTTGATTAACTGCACACACATTAAAAAAACTGCTGAACGTGTTCAATTTGGTCTCTTGCAGTAGCAGCACACCTCAAACTAAAACTCAATCAGGTCAAAGTGTGCTGCTGCTGAGGTGTACCAAAGTTGTGCAGAAAATGCAAAATTCTGATGAAACTTTGGCTAATGAAATAAAATATATCGAGGCCAACTTGACGATTAAAATGGGAGAATTGATGAAAATGCTAAAAAC
>NW_016235153.1:0-1152 GCF_001687245.7 Rhagoletis zephyria | reverse complement strand
ATTTAGCAGATTAATGAGGTGTTTTACAAGTGTTGCCACCTGTTTAAAAATTAAATTTGATTAATCTAAATGAATTTTAACAATTTTGGTATCAATCGAAATGGTTTTGAAAAGGCTTTATTTCTAAGCTACCTGTAGGAGGGTTGACACCTGTTTGTGAAATCTAACTCTGCGGAAATCAAGAAATTAGGCATTTAAAATATGTACCACACTAGTTTAAAAATATTTTGAAGAGGGTTTCCTCCTTAAAAAAAAAATAATTTAGTTAAATGCCTGTGTTTTATTGGGCAATTATCGGGATCTGGATAAAAAATTTGCACGCAAATGCAACAACAACGATATGATCCTAATAGATATCTGGTTTAATTTATGATCCGCTCTGTTTGGTTTGTGTCACTGATAATTTGGCAGTACGGTTTGGCACCACTGACAAATGGATGNAGATCTTTTAACTTGCGTCAAATAAATTGCCTTTCCGTTAAATTTCGAAATAGTCTTGAAAATGCTTTATTTCTAAGCTACTTGTAGCGGGGGTTTCAACTCGAATTTAACTTAAATTAAGGGAATTAGGTACTTAAAATATAGGTAAATTTCAAAATTATCCCGTTTTTGGCTGAGTTTAAGTATGTTGAGTTTTTTTTTTTTTTGATAAATTACGCAGAAATTTCATGCACTCAGCACAGCGGGTTAGAGCAACCTATTTAGTATATGTGTATATCGAACAAAGACCCAAAACAGCTCACATCAAAGGACTTAGCAGCAAAGCATATCAATATGGTGAACCCAATCATACGTATGTGCGGAGTATGATCCGAAATAAATCACAAGCGCCTGGCTGTTAATCATCTTCCCCATCAGACTCCTTTTATAGATCCTTCTTTTTCATATTACTAAAAAAAAACTTTTGTAGATAGGCTCATCGCTGTGCGGTTCATATTATTTATACCAGGTGACTCAGATGTCTCCTTATTGCCATGGTGCCTGATGGATGCTTTCAACAGCAACTGTTTAGACAAGAGCAGGCTGTTTCCTTCAAAGGAAGAAGTTCAGCTTCATCGCATACGTGTTGTATATTTTGATGACATGAGAAGTTGCGGAAAGTTGCGTTTAGGTACTTCTGAAAGTTGAATCACTCGAGCCCCTCAGACCACA
>NW_016235152.1:315-1152 GCF_001687245.7 Rhagoletis zephyria | reverse complement strand
TCCAAAAAAGACCCAAAAAATCGATATGCTCCCGAAAGCCCCAAAAATTTCCAAATTAGTCCCGAAAATACCGAAATCTGTTCCGACAATTACGAAATAGTCCCGATAGTCCCAAAAATCCTTAAATAGTTTGGAAAGTCCCATAGTTCCTAAATTAATCNCGAAAGCCCCAAAAATTTCCAAATTAGTCCCAAAAATACCGAAATCTGTTCCGACAATTACGAAATAGTCCCGATAGTCCCAAAAATCCTTAAATAGTTTGGAAAGTCCCATAGTTCCTAAATTAATCCCAAAAATCCAAAACAAAGTCCCAATAGTCCCAAAAATCTGGAAATAGACCCGGAAGTCCCAAAAATACAATCCCTAAATAGTATCGAAAGTCCCAAAAATTCAAAATGAGTTCCAAAAATCCAAAAACAGTCCCGGAGTCCCAAAAATCCCGAATGTCCAAAAAATCCCGAAAGTCACAAAAATCCCGAAATTAGTCCCCAAAATACGGATTTTAGTTCCGAGAATCTCGAAGGTCCCAAAAAACTCGAAGCAGACCCGAAAGTCCGAAATAAGTCCCAAAAATCCGTAAATAGTCGCGACGTAGTCTAGAAAATCCCAATATTAGTTCCGAGAATCCCAAAATCTCAAACAAAGTTTCCGGGAATCCCTAAAGAATTACGAAATAGCTTCGAAAATCCCGAAATATTCCCGAAACCCCCGAAATAATCTCGAAAATTCTGATTTAGTCTGAAGAATCTCTAAAATCCCGAAATAGAGCCCAAAGTGGTGAGTTGATTTGAGGAGAGGTGAAGTGAGTTGTGGTAAAGTAAGTTGAGGTGAGTGTAA
>NW_016235152.1:0-178 GCF_001687245.7 Rhagoletis zephyria | reverse complement strand
TGGACCAGAGTATTTAGCGCCTGCTAAATACTTTCGTTTTTTGTACTTTGGTATCTAGCAGCTCCTAAATACTCAAGTTTTTCTTACTTTAATACCTAATAGCTCCTAAGTACCTAAATACTTTTTACATGAGTATTTAGCACCACCTAAATACCTAAGTAAATAGTACTTGGGTATT
>NW_016235151.1:0-1152 GCF_001687245.7 Rhagoletis zephyria | reverse complement strand
TAACCCTTTCAAGGCAGAGGCAAAATGGTTCTCAATATGTTTTCAACGACCTTTTTTTTATTTTTATTTTTAATATATTTATTTTTTTATTTTATTTTTTTATTCATTTATTTTTTATTAATATTTTACTATGGAAAAATTTTCTACGATTAATATCTACGTCAACATGAGAAAAAGCACGTTCAAAAGCATTTTGAGAAACTTTTTCCTCTGCCTTGAAAGGGTTAAAAAGCGTTTCATATATGACATACTCTGCATTAAAGGGTTAAATGCTGCATTCCATTATCTCTTTTCTAAGCGAAGATCTACGATTTTGAAAAAAACTCGTGTTTTGCCTATAGTGCGTCGCCTGTGGGCATTCTTTCATATATGTATGTATGTGCCATTTCTACCGTTATATATTTTTTGTCTACTCGGTTATTCCCTGGGGAATTCATGCTATATTTAAATTAAAAAAATTAAATTGTTACACCATTTTAATTAATTAGTGTGTATTCCAGTTTTGTTTTGTAGAAGTTTCGTTAGTATACACTTCAGTTTTTACACATTGAATATATCTGCATATTTATATATTTACGCGTATCTATTAACATTTATTTATGCACAAGTCTACAAAATCTTATTACTTATAAAGCGATTTTTAATCTTCGTTGCTTAACACACATTTTTTCAATTACTTCTTGTGTTCATTCAGCCGCTCCTTAATTGTATAAAAAGAAGGGACAAATAAGATAGCATATTCAACAATTGAGTAGTCTACTTGCAAAGTGCGCTATGTAAATTTTTTTAGATTTTTAGTTTTTGGTGGGTTTCATGTCCACTAACAGCAGAGTGAAAAAATTGTTCTATATTCTGAAAAAAATAGCATGAAATGTCAACTACTCTTGTAAAAGTCGCTATAATACTTATTTATACACTTTCAAACGTCTCCTCTTCGTATGAACTTAGAAAACTGCAAGAAAACGTGGTAGTTTCGGTGCCTAGTGGAAGAGGTCGCAAAAAAGAAGCAAACCAATCTTCCTAGAGGAGAGAACGCGAAAAGCTAAAAAAAGCTAGCTATGTACAAGTTACATCTATCCCCATATCCCCCCTGGCTACGCCACTGGTACTAGTTGACTATCGATAGTTTAAAACCTCTAGCACAGCCGATTT
>NW_016235150.1:0-1152 GCF_001687245.7 Rhagoletis zephyria | reverse complement strand
TTATGTTATGTTATGTTATGTTGTGTTATGTTATGTTATGTTATGTTGTTGTTAAGTTATGTTATGTTGTGTTATGTAATGTTATGTAATGTTATGTAATGTTATGTTATGCTATGTTATGCTATCTTATGTTATGTTATGTTATGTCATGTTATGTCATGTTATGTTGTGTTATGNTTATGTTATGTTATGTTGTGTTGTTTTGTGTTGAGTTGTGTTATGTGGTGTTGTTATGTTATTTTATGTTATATTCTGCTATGTTGTTCAACGCATTTCACCTCAATTCAGTTCAATTAACTCAACCCGGCTCAACTCAGCCCACCTCATCTCCCCTTATTTTAAAAGGTTGAATTTCAACCGCTGGGCGAACACTAGTAATAATAATTGTAATAATTGCTGCTTCGTATGCACATATTAATGTGGTGGAGTGCTAAGGCTCCCTTGTTTATATTCTTGGAATATAAGATTCTTTTTCAGTCTATTTACATCCCCATGTAATCAGCACATCCAAAAAAAAACTTCTCTTAATTGAAGAAAAACAGCAATCAAAATGAAGAAAAATGGGAACGAAACAGCACTAAAGAAGTTTTATCCTCTTTTCATGCCCAACATTTCTTAAAAATGATAGATTACATCCAAGTTTCCATTTACGTTTTTACACATTCCAAAAAAAAAATTACGCATTCCGGAGAATTTTTTACTCATTCGGAAGAATTTTCGAGCTTAAAGTAAGGAAAGTTTTTCTTTGATCCAGGGATGGATTTTTGGTTCAGTGCAGTGACAAATCGGTGATAGGTCCTAGGTTTATGAATCCCTCTTCAGCCCGTTTATCGACGAGAATATCTGTGACTTTATTGTACACGACTCCACTGTGTCCCAATAGCCAAAAAACCCTGCTCCTCAATGTGATGAGTATTAAATCTGTGGTCATTCCCACACCAGGTTTGAGGTGACCTCCTAGGTGGAGAAATACGATTCTGACATAGTTAACGTTAAGGGACTATTACTGTGGTATGAAAAATTTAAAAACATGTTCTAGAGATAGTATTTTGGTTCCAGAAATTATATAAGATATGGAAGTACGTATGTATCTACATAAAGACCGGTTTGTCGACAAAAGAAATTATAAAAGGGAAAGAAATTAAGTAAACC
>NW_016235149.1:0-1152 GCF_001687245.7 Rhagoletis zephyria | reverse complement strand
ATCAGGCGAATGAGGAAATTCTTGAATCAGATGCTGAGGATGGCGAGGCAGAGGTGAACAACGAGGCGACTACTGCTGAAATAGAAAAGACAGAGCAAGGCAAGGAATCTGAGAAAGATGACCCACCAGAAAGTGATGATGAACCAGACGATTTATGGGTCACTGAAAAGCAAGAAGAGAAACGCCAGAGAAGTGCGTACAACTTGAGAGACCGGAGTCAGTTAAAACCTCCAAGTCGATTAACGTACCTAATTCAAGGACCCTCAGGAGAGGTCAAAGAACCCAGTTCCCATCACGAAGCTATGAACTCCGAATGGAAGGATTACTGGATTGAAGCAGAGAACGATGAACTGAAGTCTTTGTGCTCAAATGGCACCTTTGACGTGGTCGATGAGAAACCAGGAATGAAAGTCATTTCAACCAAATGGGTTTTCAAAGTGAAAAGAAACCCTAATGGCACAGTTGACCGATTCAAGGCTCGATGTGTAGCTCGAGGATTTGAGCAAAGAGAGGGCATTGACTACACCGAGACCTTTGCGGCTACAGCTGGAGCGACTACCATCAGAACTTTTCTGACTGCCAGCAAACTTCAAGGGATGACGATTCACCAAATCGACATCAAAACCGCCTTCCTGAACGGAGAAGTAGATGAAGAGATCTACGTTTGCCCACCACCACCGTTCTACTCTCGAGGGAAGGTCTGGAAGTTAAAAAAGGCCCTCTACGGACTGAAGCAGGCACCACGTTGCTGGGCAGCAAAGCTAGGAGAGATCCTGAGCTGCATGGACTTTCACCCAACGAAGTCAGAGCCCTGTGTTTTCGTCCGTAATGTCAATGGAGAGCTCTGCTATCTGTTGACTTACGTTGATGATATACTCATCTCTGCGGTCAGTGAGGAGACGATCAGAAAAGTGAAAGAAGTGTTGAGCTCCAAGCTTGATGTCCACGACCTCGGAGGCATCAGAACCTTCCTGAGCATCGACTGCGACGAACAAAACCTCTGCATTCGACTAAGTCAAAAGCGGTACATTGAACGACTGACTAAGGAGTTTAGTTTAGAAAATTCAGCACCGACTGACCGACTTCCACTCGTCGATACCCAGATCAAGGCAGAGGGCAAGAAAAGGGCTGATGTGCCGTACCGAGAACTGG
>NW_016235148.1:0-1152 GCF_001687245.7 Rhagoletis zephyria | reverse complement strand
GCCTTTTTTCTGCTAAAGATATAGCGTACATATATTCGATTTAGCTTTCCCTGATTCCACATTTAAACATTTGATGTTGCCTTTTTTGCCTTTTTTAATATATTTGCCTTGTTTTGCCTTTTTTACCTTAAAGGCCAGTATGCAGCTCCCAAAAAACAGANTACGCTCCTAAAATTTTTTAACTGGCCATGAATTTTATTACCAGGGAACGGATTTTATGGAAATGGCCTTTTTTCTGCTAAAGATATAGCGTACATATATTCGATTTAGCTTTCCCTGATTCCACATTTAAACATTTGATGTTGCCTTTTTTGCCTTTTTTAATATATTTGCCTTGTTTTGCCTTTTTTACCTTAAAGGCCAGTATGCAGCTCCCAAAAAACAGAGAAAACTCCATATAAAATGACGTACAAGAAATGGCAAAGAAATTTTCTTGTGTCTTGTGGCAGTACGCAGTTCTTAAGAAATTTGCTACGCTTTCTAGTACGATTTTCTAAAGGTTTTTTGTTTTGCGCTTCATTATTTCTTGAGGAAAGAGTGAGGCAACAGAATATGAAGTATCAGATGTCAAAATTCCTTGGACACACACACACGAAATATGTACTGGCCATTTTTTTCTTGTTCGTTTTCTTGGGAGCTGCATACTGGCCTTTAGTTGTAAAGGGCAAGGAAAAAGCCCTTATTCCTGATATTTAAAATGGGCGCCACTTATATCAACTCACGTCAAGCACACGTTTAGTACATTCAAGGTTTTTTAGCGAAAATCGAATGAAAATGCTGGCAGAAAACTTCAAAATGCATCTTGTGGTTCAATGTTACTACAACTATAGAGATTAAAGTTTTGTGAGTTAAAAACTCGAAAGGAGAAAATAGTCAAAGTATCAAGGTAGAAATTTTTCATATAATGAAAGTAGTTCACAGTTTTTCTCTTTTTACTTGTAAAATAAACATTTCTAAAACAAATGCATTTTTTGATTATTTTTCGGGATTTTGTCCTTTTTAGCCTTTTTTTGCGATTTCTAGTGCCTCTTCTATCCTATTTCGTTGTTTCATTTTGCGTTTTTTATAGGTTTTTAGGTCCTAAAAATCCGTTCCCTATTTATTACATACACTCTAAAAAATTTTTGTTTAAATTTGCGCATATTAAGATAG
>NW_016235147.1:0-1152 GCF_001687245.7 Rhagoletis zephyria | reverse complement strand
AGGAAAGAGTGAAGAGAGTAAAAAGCGCCATGCATAGCAGCGCCATTTTAGCCACAAGCGGAAACAATTTGCAACTTCAAACCATTCAAGCTGGATAGGGTGAGAAAGGGAGTAAAGGCACATGAAATAACTACTCGCGAAAATTTTTTGGAGACTGAGTAAAAGAGTCAAAGAGCTCACTCACAATACCAGATAACGGCAGTGTGAAGTCTCCACAATTAGTTTGAGCGCTGCTGCTGAGAGTTTCTTTGCTGGCAAACTCATTAAAATTGATGGTGAACTCATACAATTTTCATAGGTTTTAACTGAAGTTTCGTAAAGTTTGGCAGTTGCAGGCATGTGAAATTCGTGTAGGTGTTTAATGTTTACTAAAATGTTAGACAAATCAAAGAANATGTTTAATAAGTTTAATAATAAAAACACGGTGCTACAGATTTCAGATTTCTTGAGCAGTGTGACAGTATGAAATTCATCAATATTTACTCAAAATTGATATATACCATGGCTCATTAGTAAAATATAGGTTGTTCATAAAATTTGACGAAAAATGGCCGTGGCACTGCCCACTTGTATCACCGATATTGACCAAATTTGGTGCACCCTTGCGCTTAGCCCCCTTAAGCGCCGTGTTGAATATTTTGGAAATTGCACGCTTTTTTTATAATTTTAAAAGTTTTAGATACTTCCAAATGTTAAAGTTAAACGTTGAAAATGTTATTCTTTCCAAAACGAACAGATCTAGTGTAATAAAACTAGTGTATAACCAAGTGAAAACAAAATTAAATGGAGTAAAAGTTGACTATGATTTGGGAAACCAAAATTCCAGTTTTATAATTTTTATTGGCAAACTCGAAATTCATTCTAAAATGGTTATACGCATAAAGAAAGTAATGTACATAACGAAGGCTTATATTCAATACCCTCTATCTGCAATTTTCATGAAAATGAGTTTTTGATGGTAACGTGTGCTCTGACTTATCCTTCACCCATGACAATCCTGTCAAACTTAAAATTTAGATTTAATGGTATTATATTCTCATTTCATAAATTCCACTATCTGCAATAACATTTTATTACAAGAGCAAAATCCTCTATCTAGACATTTTTGCTGGAAAATTGTTTTATATTAACATTTTTTGTAGCAGGCCAAAT
>NW_016235146.1:0-1152 GCF_001687245.7 Rhagoletis zephyria | reverse complement strand
CATTATTAGCTTTTTGTTTTTCATAATTTTGAAGAATTTTTAATTTTAATAATCACTAATACTTTGCTCATCATATCACACACACTCTAATGATGATGATGATGTTGATGCAGATGAGCTAAGTGTTTTTTGGCCGTTTTATTATCCTTTTCAAAACTCAAATTAGGAAAAAGTGAGAAGGAAAAAAGTGGTCATCCAGTGCTCATCANCTGAGCACTCTAGCAATTAGCCAGTTTGTAGCAAAGGTTAGCGGAAAGGAAAAGTCGTAATAATAAAGTACAAATCTTTTCCTGTGTGCAAAGTGAAATGATGATAATGATAATCATCATCATCAGAGTCGTCTTCGTTGACCACCTGTTTGAAGTCGGTCGCAGGTCTTCTCCATTTGATAACTTGCAAGATGTAATTTAATTTTAAAATGATTTAAACTGTTTTTTGCTGGTGAAAGTACTTTTTGCTCATGTAAGCAAAAACTTTTACAACTGGAAGATTATTTGCACAGCAAATTACGCTGTACACTAAAAACTTGTTTGTATGTGGCAATTTAAATAAAGTTTTTTTGCTTACAAATGAAAATCCCTCGGCATAATAATCTTGGTTAGCTTTTTGCGCCAACCACTCTTTTTATTCAATCTTAACAACCCGTTTATTTACCTCACGATTTAAAGTTTTGACTTTATAAAACTGTACTTTATGCAAATTTATTCAAACAGCAGCTGCTAAACACACACACACGCATAATCAAAATCAATCAACCATTTTTGCAAAGCAAATAAATTTTGCCTGGTGGTGGCAAAATTAAGCACACTTTTTGGCTCACTCTAAAATGAGAGAGAATGAAAAACTTCGACCGTCCTTGACCGGCAAAAAGCCGTCTTTTTTAAATATTGGCACTCTCTTTTTTTCAGTCAGCTGCAGCGTCAATCAAAAGCTAAAACAAAGCATCGAGTCACTTTCACTTTCATTTTCTGTTTTAAAATAAAACACAGTTTCCAAAAACAAACTCATAGGTAGAAGAAGTATTAAAATAAAAAAGTGAAACCGATTATCACCGCCTCTCACCTGCTTTTTATTTGCATAAGTGTGTGCACCAAATGCAAAGGCGCGCGCATAAAGGCAAATTGAATCGTCCATCATTGATGATGATGATGA
>NW_016235145.1:0-1152 GCF_001687245.7 Rhagoletis zephyria | reverse complement strand
CACAGGTGTGTTTGCTTGTGTTTGCCATATTCTTAGAATATGAAAATACCTATGTATGTTTGGGCTAGTTGGGGGCCAGTTTGGGAACAGTTTGGAAGTTGTTGGAGAGCAGTTTGGCCAGTTGGGGACCAGTTTGGGACTAAATTATATATGTATGTATATAGGCCCGAACCGCATAACCTACATATGTACATATATTGGTAGGTTTCTAATAATATTAAGTTAATTAGATTGATTTTAACTTGTTCAACAGGTGGCAAGCCTATTAAAAAGTATGTTACAAATAAAGCTTATTTAAATCTCTCTCGCATGGCATCCATATTGAAACATTTCATTGCTCTTGCTACTTAAATATATTTTGAATTTAATTTCGAAATAGGTGGCAACCCTCTTTAAAAATATTTGCGAAATAAACCTCGCGCGTTTGACACTCATATCTTAATATTTTCTCGCGTCCTTCCCCTTTACTGGGTCTCGGTCGAAGATCGATTAAACGAGACATTCCGATTCGATACGTGAATGGATCCAAAAAATACGAGAATCATCATTCCATTTTTTTCTCAATTAATCCACATCGCATTGCATTAGAAAATCTAGAAAGTTTTAAGGAAATTTGAATTTAAGGCTGGTACTAAAAATGAAGGGGGATTGGCACAGTATCGGGCATTCAGTTTTTTAGCCCATTCAATTTTAGTATAATACACCACCTGGTAACAGTTTTTAGTGGCTGCAAAATATTAATGATTCATCGCAATTTTTTTTGCTGGTCTAGGCATTTTCTTCATATAAAAATGCGCTACAAAATTGAATACTAAAATTTTATTTGAAATATTTATAGTTATTGAAAAGAAACAAATAAATAAATAAAACGTTTCCGCATTGCAAAAACATCAGTATAGGTACATAAGCTTTATTGGGTTAGTGTAGGTATAATAAACTTTTCAAACTAACGGTTGATTTTGAAATAAAGAATAATTTTGTTTTTGTTTTGTTTTGTGATAAAAAAAAAAAAAATAAAATTTCGAAAGTAAAATTACCATTTTCTGAAATAGTGCTGAGAACTTATGAAGTTTCTGTTGAATGCTCATATCGTTGTCTTAATTTAGAAACACCTTATCACAACTTTGTTTAAGTATTTACGAATTGTTAGCT
>NW_016235144.1:0-1152 GCF_001687245.7 Rhagoletis zephyria | reverse complement strand
CTAACTCACTGCCCGAATTCTCTAAACTAAGCTAGTCTCAGCGAGGAGCCAGCGAGCAGCCATCATTTAGGTACACACGTGAGCACAGCAAACAACCCACCAGCCAGCCAGCCAGCCAGCCAGCCAAACAGTCGACAAGCCAACCAGCCAACTAGCCAACCTTCCAATCGACCAAAACCAATAATGAAATCGAATATTTCAATGGTTTTTTTTTTGTTTTAATTTTCTTGCACATATTTCCTACATAGTATTTTTATTTTTTTGTTATTGCGCTGTTTGTTTGCTGTTCTTAAACCATAAACCACGAGCACATGCTNTGTATGTATGTGTTTGCACATTGCATGTGGCAAGTATGTATGTACATAAGTATGTAAGTAGGTAGAGGTGTTGAAGCGTAGCCTAAGTGCATAAACTAATTTATCATAAGAACATAGGAAGTGCATTAACTATCGCATGCACTAAGAGATTTCCAATAGAGCATTATATAAAAATTTAAGAAAAATTAAGAAAAATTACTTGATTTTCTTTTTAGTTATAGGTGCATAATTCGAAGCAGGTTACTATGAGTGAATTTTTTTGGTGAATGGAAGAGAAAAATTAAATTTACCACTAATACAGTAAACAAATGCTGACTAATATTACTTTAGCTTAACATGAACATACTTAAGTATATGTGTAGCTCAATATTTATTTAAAGAACTTTGTGAGAGATATTTGGCGATTTGTGCCAGTCTGATGTTCGTCAGTTTCTACTACTGGAAAGGAGATTAGCGAACGATGCTTACCTACGCAAGCAGTATACGGCATTCATGAGGGAGGGCATTGCTATTGATCACATGCATATTTTTGAAATAAAGATTTCCCAAACTTCTCCCGTTATACCATGTCCCCACCAAAAAAGTTAACCATCTCAAATCGAACTTAACCACCTCACTAACTATTGCTGTCCACACTGCGGTTTAAGGTTTATAAAACAGTACAAATGTAAAGAACAGTGTTCGGACTTCCAAAAATCGATTCAGGACTAAATTCCTGCAAAAATCGGAGCAAAAACAAAATTTCCGTATTAGATTGAATTTTTTTTCTGACATTAATTGTTTGATTAAAATATTTTCTATTCATGCAAAATAAGTACGCGAGGCAATGTAAGGA
>NW_016235143.1:0-1152 GCF_001687245.7 Rhagoletis zephyria | reverse complement strand
TTGCCACCTATTTGAAAATGAATTATTACAATATGGGTATCAAATGAAATGGGTTTGAAAACGATTCCTTTCTTAACTATATGTATGTGGGTTCCACCCCGATTAAAAAATCTACTTCAACTTTAATTGAGAGAATTAGGTAGCTGGAATATATATCACAACATAGGCGTCTGACGAAAGATGTTAAAAATATTAGGTTTTCGAACATTTTGAAGAAGGTTAAAGAAATGAAATATCTCCTGCGCCTTTGGCTGAGTTTACATATCTTGAGTTTTGTAATTGAAATATGTAAATTAAACAAAACAGAACTTACAACATTGGAATGCTTTGAAATTTGGAGATTTTTTTTAAATTTTGCACAAAGCTTGGAACTTTGGTTTTCAGACTGTCCTGTATTTATACAAAAACATAAAAAATGAACGTTTTCATGCTTTCCTAATAAAACACAATGAAAATTTGAAAAATTGAAATATTGGATTTCTCATCTCTCTTGGGCATTTATAGGTACATCGCATTCTCCAAAGGCCGTAAATTATTCCGCTAACAATTCACCAAATACGCACGTGGCAAAGTCTCACACAACCCAGTCCCGCTAGTTCAATACAAAAATTGTGAGGTGAATAATTTATAAGCGGATAGTCGTTGGTATGCTTTGTTACTATGACATCCTTCCAGCATTTCCTCGTAACTGACATTCCCAGATAACAGTATGCCGTTGTCTTTCCTGTTACTAATCCAAGCGTGCAGCAATTTTAGCACTTAAATATGGCTAACCATGATAATTCCAGCACAATACCTCCCAATCTTTCTTCTTCGGAAATCTTTCTGTTTTGGCAAGATGATAGGCCAGGTGTTTGATTGTCAGACATCTTAATGGGAAAACAAATAAAACAATTATCTACATATGTATTTACATCTTTAATTAATCTATGTATGTATATAAACTTGCACGTATTTCTGGATGGAATTGAACAGGTAAGCTGACGAGCTGAGAAGACAAAGTTTGTTCACATTTAATTACAGCACATGCAAACCAATTACCATTTCAACCATTATTCAATTATAACTTATTCAATGTTTGAAATTTTACTACATAAATCAAGGGTACAAAAGATATTGCGCCACTGGACAGAGTAACAGATGAGGTGAGAA
>NW_016235142.1:0-1152 GCF_001687245.7 Rhagoletis zephyria | reverse complement strand
AAATTAATATACCCTTGTGCACAAGTGCGCTCGGGTATAAAAAGTGCTTACGATAGTAACTTTGTTGAGATTTCCCACCACCACGGCCACACATTAAAGTGTAATTAATCACTTTTTTATGCACAAATGAGCATCGAAACATTTATTTGTACATGTATGTGTAGATACATATTTTCATTTGCCATTGCAACTGCAACAAAACCATACCTATGCAAATTAACCGACAAATGCGCAACTAAAATCAGTGCCTGTCTTTCGCACACTTACAATAAGTATGACTTTTTCGTATTTATCTACACTATGCGCTTAGCTGAGATGTGGCATTTGGCAATGATAAACGCGGTCAACAGGCAAATAAAGCTTAGCATTTATGAGAAAAAACAAAAGTGAAAACGACAAAAAACGCACACACAACAAAAGCAGACAGCGACCACTCGAGTGACAGTTAATGCGTCTGTGGCTGCACCTGCGACAACAACTCATCCAGCTAACAACAATAATCGCAGCAAAAACTACTGCCAGCGGCAAATACAAGATGTTGCAGCGTTAATCTGCAAGCTGCTGAGATGCTAATAGCTCATACAAATGTACCTATTCATGTTCGTGCAAATGTGTGTAAAAGAGTTTATGATTTGCCCACTGGNAAAAACATTTTTTAAATAAGTATGCAGAAGTGGTAACCATCACGTTTTTATAAATGTTGCATAAAGGAATTGTACCGATATCTGTCGTAGTGTATTTTATACTTTTCCACTTTGCTTGTCATATTTTCTTATGGCGTTTTTGTTTCCACAGAAAAATGTTACGTTCTCATTGCCCTCTAAGCAGAACCAGTAAGAACCGGGCAATGAAAATGCGCAATTTTTTGTAGAAACGAAAACGCTATTAGTAATTATGTTTTTGCAATGCAGTAAACTTTAGTAAAGCCAGTCAGCTGGATTATAAAGGGCTTCAGTGTTTTCTTGTTTTGACTACAGCTTTTAGACCTTGAGCTTTCGAAGTTAGCTCCTCATCATTTGTATTAATTTAGAACAGATAACAGATATAAAATATAGGTGTGATGAGATGGAAAAATTTGGCGCTAAGTAACTTTTTTTAATAGGTTTTATTTAGCTTGACCTGTTGGGCCATATTTCCTTTTTATAGTTTTAT
>NW_016235140.1:0-1152 GCF_001687245.7 Rhagoletis zephyria | reverse complement strand
TTTTACGAAATCCGTCCGACTTAAAAAAGAATGGCTCATATGCAGTTTTACATAAAGCTGTATTTTCTTATAACTCAAAATAAAAATTAAATAAATATGTATGCAAATAAATTAAATAAAAAATAAAAGGCGCGAATAAAGTTTGAATTTTTGACGCCGCTTGTGAAATACCAATATATTAAATTTTTTCATTTAATTCCCTAACTCACCGTGGTTGTGTATACTGTGCTGTGAATGATCCATTTTGCCACCACTGTATGCTGGTTACCAACAATTATTGTAGCAAAAAACAACCGAAGACAAAGATTTATTAATCAAGCGTTTTTTTTTATTCGCCACCCAACAGTTGCTTTGACGTTCAGGAAGAAGAATGCTGCGAAATAGTTAGCTGCAAAGAAACAAAACCGACCATTTAATTTATATGTGCATACATAACCACTATATTTAAGAATAATGATAATTTCATAAGCAAGCACTCCTAAACACAACAAACTTAAACGTTAAATAACAAGAAAAAGCAGTGAATTAAGAGGAAATAATTCTGAAAAAAAGCACAACGAAAGGCGGTTAAAGTTAAAAAATTATGATTATGCGCGTATATAAGCAGCTTAGGCAACTCTTCATTGCTGTTGCATGTAAATTGCATAATGCTTGTAAAAAACAAAACGGCAAAGAAAAAAGCTATACACAACAAATCACCCGCACAACAAAAACAGTTTTTCAGCCATTAAGCACGTTGCACAACTCTCAGTAGATTACTACACTGAGGGGAAAAATAGTAAACTCAAACAGAAACGTAGTTGATCTTACTATAAACGTCAGCGAAAGTATTGTATAATGGTAAATATTCAATTCAACTACGCGCATATTAAAACGAAGCGTTAATTGTTAAAAAGCATCCGTGAAGAGAATAACCAAGATAAAAAGAAAAAAAAATTTAATTTGCATGTTGCCTGCAATGGCATTCGAACAGTGACCCTCTGGAAATCAACAAATTGTGGCAAGCATATTTTCGTATTCAGCTACAGCGAGTTTCAATGCACGCGATTGGTGCATTTGTACAGATCAACATGTACTATGTATGTATGTGTGTCTTGTCTAGTGTTGCCAGACGTACTGCTTTTGGGAGTAAACGTACTTCTTTTTATTGCA
>NW_016235139.1:0-1152 GCF_001687245.7 Rhagoletis zephyria | reverse complement strand
CTTATGGAAATTCTGGAAATTCACGCTAAAACTAAGAAAAATTAAAAAGTGATTTTCTCGGAAAATTTACGTGGCCGATTTTTTTTTATAATTCTTTTCGTAGCTTTGTACCTAACACATATCTACCGAAATTTCTTTTGAGTTGCTTAAGGTGAAAAAAATATCCCAGGTCTGTCTAGTTGATCTTCTAAACTATCTTCGACACAATAAAAGAAATGTTGTCGCTGATTACTTTCAAATACGTAGTTCCTTAGCATTAAATAAGAGATCTAACGGTAAGCCTACCTTTCTTCCACTTTCAGATATACACCGATTGGGCAAACTACTATCTCGAACGTGCCAAATCCAAAAAGAGAGTCACCGATCTGTCAGCAGATTGTCGCGATGGCTTACTACTCGCTGACGTCATTGAAGCGGTAACATCATTCAAAGTGCCCGATTTGGTGAAAAAGCCAAAAAATCAGCAACAAATGGTGAGTCAAAAAAAAAATAAATTTTACACGTCACTTTTAAAGAAAGATTCTCAACTAAATTAAACTAGAACTCTCTCGCGGAAATATTCATTTAGAAATTCTTTATTTGATTTAAAACACACCTTGAGGCTTTAAGCTCAACTGTCTAAAACTTCATCAACCACAACTGCAAAATGCGCAGGTAAACGTATGTAGAAGTGCACCNAACCCTCTATTAATGTTGTTGCCTGACTCATTCGCGCCATTCGCATTCCCATTCACTGGTATCATCGCTTGCTCAGTTCAAACACACAACCAACTGCCGCGTAATAGAAAACTCGTTAATTGTTTTTCGCACATACAAAAGTCGTCGCTACGCGGCACAAAACGTGAAAATATTTCAGTTTTCAACTTTTTTTTTTTTCGAACAAACGTTAGATAGCAGTTTGTTGCAGAAAATCTAGTTTGTGGCTCAGCGAGCAGCAGTGGTGGTGCTGGTTGCGTTTTTATACCCAGAATGAAATTTATTTTTTGAAAAATTCAAAATAATGATTTTATACCTGGACTAACTTCGAGAAAGAGGGATGAAGTAATTTCCATTTGAATCGGTTAATTATCAAATGACTTATCCATATATAATTTTTCCGATATGATGCAGTTCAACAGAGCTCCTTCAACCTCGATCAAAATTGTCATAACG
>NW_016235138.1:0-1152 GCF_001687245.7 Rhagoletis zephyria | reverse complement strand
TGTACTCCAACTGGAGTAATGTGGAAATCTAGTTAGTTTAGTTTATTGCATCCTATAATAATGGGATTGAGTAATTCCATTAAGAATTTCAAATTCGCCTTAATAACACAATTTCTGCACAAATACAACACTAACAAACGTATGCACCACATCCTAGCAAGAAAAATAAGATTCGCTCAATTAGTGGGCCACACAATAGCATTTATATCTAATGAATTTTGCGAGTCTAATTCGAAAAAAAAAAATATAGCGACAGGTAGGCGATATACCCAAAAAAAAAACTATGCCTAACTGAGTTGGCATTCATGAATGGGTTGTTTTCTTATTAGACTCCCGAATCGTCGAGTTACAATTATATCATATTTAACAAACATAGAAAAAGTTAAAATTCAAAACTAAAAACTATAAATATCTTAAGCCTTGTTTTCACTGTGACATTGTTGACGGCATGATTCACCGAAAAGTTTTGCCTTAACCCTATTCCCGTTATTTCCTGCTGGAGCTGTTAATGCTGTGGTTTTTAAGCAGACATTTAAGCAGTGCATATATCCGCGAGATAACGTAAGCGTAATTTTTTCAAAATTTACTTTTTTAAGTATTTAGAAATCTTTCTGAGAACTCTTAAAGCATTGCTGCATTTGAGTTTGTCGCAGTGAAAACAAATATTTAGATAAAAGTTGTCAATTAACAAAAGAAATAATGCTCAATGACATATAAAATAAATATTAAGTAATTTTAAACGAAGTAGTGAAATGAGATATGTATTTATATGTAAGCACAACTAAATATTATTTATTTGTATTTAATAGAAGTGTATGTATTTCATATGTAATGTATTGTATTTATTTTTACGAACAAATAAACATTTTTTAAACAACTCTTAATTAAGCTGCATTTATATAAGACAAATCCATAACAAATCGCCGTAAACTTAAATGTAGTTAAATAACTTTTCCCCGCCGCTCCACCCGCATGATATTCTGTTTGACATTATGAATTTAAAGGTAACAAAATCTATTGAACCGTGTAATTACATAAATAAATAATTTCACCGAAAATAATATTTCGCCTTGAATAAAATTGAGCGGTCACATGGAAAATTGAACTTAATCGAAAAAAGGATAGGGAACAGTATTTCCGCGGTCTAAGACC
>NW_016235137.1:0-1152 GCF_001687245.7 Rhagoletis zephyria | reverse complement strand
AAAAAAAAAAATATTGCCAATTTTCAACAATAATGAAGGATAGAATTTTTAAAAGGACATTTCCAATGCCTATTAGTCCTTATGCGCCAAAAAATTTAATTTTGTATAATTCTACAAAATTTCCACGGAGCTTAGAATTTCGAACGAAATTTAGTAAATTTTATAACAAAAATTAATTATGGATGTATACATAGATGAAATAAAAAAAAAAAACCATACGCTTTTTATTGATTGGCATAGGGTTACCCAAAAATTGTTTAACCCTTGACGACCGAGGGGTCAAAAGGCGTCAATTTTGAATTTGTGCTTTTATTAAAAAAGTTTGATTGCAGTTTTTTTTCAATATACGTGTGCATGAACGAAAATTGCATTTACTTATAAAAATTATTTATAAAAATATTAGCAAATTTTATTAAGTATTTTAATTTAAAAACCGAAAGGCTAGTTTTCTTTATTTGCCTACTGAAAAGTTAAAAGGAGCAGCGTTTGTAGCAAAAAAAAAACTGCAAACAGTCTTTTGTTTCCCTTCATTATACCCTCCAAACCGCAAATAGTTTACTACTGACCGTATCAACAATACATACAAATTTATAACATAAGTGTATATTTTATTATTAAGCTTCTTAAACTACGCCTATCGTTAATTAATAATTACAATATTGCTTAGGAACCCAATGAAATATTGATCTAATGGAAAAAATGGCCTTACTTCAGTTGAGTTGATTTACCATATGCTAGAAAACCTTCAATCTTTATTATAGCGACTTTATTTTTCCCCCCAAAATGATGCATTAAAGATATTTAAGATTCACTTGTGAGTAAAATAGCCGCGCAACCTGTTGAAGTCAGTCAATACTCGCAGATGCCTCCGGCCCGCACTCCTCCACTGACCAACCCACCGCAGTTATGGCGATAACAACCTTGGCGTTGACGGCAACAGCGACAGCGACAGCGACAACGAAAAGACAATATTGTAGACACGAAAATCCTTTTGTTATCCTTCAAGGCGAACGTTGAGCGCGTGTATGTACATACATACATATGTATAAATAATTTTGCCGTCGCCGTCAAGAAATAAAGCGCGTCGGCATGTGTCTGAGTTGTAGTTGAACAACCACAATCAAACCGCCCACCTACTCACAAACCAGACAG
>NW_016235136.1:0-1152 GCF_001687245.7 Rhagoletis zephyria | reverse complement strand
CCCATGCCGGCGACGGAGGTAAAGGCGGAGCCGACGCCCTGCATTGACCGCGCCAAAAACAGCGTCGGGTAGGTGGTGCCAATGGCGAAGACTTCCGGGGAAAAAAAGAGGCGTTAAAACTTTTGAAAAAAAATTTAGAAAATGCTACCACTTACCCATAGTGGAGAGAAAGAGCAGAATGAGGCCAAAGAACAGTNAGAGCGGCCAACTGTAGCCGATGCGGGCGGTGAGGGGCCCTACAAAGAGGTTGGTCAGCGCCTGGACGACCGGCTTCGAGGCGAACATGACGCCCACCTCGGCGTTCTCCGACACCAGCAGGCGGTGCCGGAGGGACTGCTCGCTCTCTTCCGGTGCTGAAGCTGATGATAATGCTTCAAGAGATGAAGATAAAGTTAAAGGAGTTTCTGTGGTGGTGATCATCTGCTCCAGCAGTCGTCCCACCGCCTCCCTACAGGCGGGCTTCAGCAACGTCTCCAGCGGGGGTGACAGGAGGTGATGAACTGGGGGTGATGGAGATGTGGTCGTAGTGGTCATGTTGAGCATAAAGTTCGAGCTAGATTCTCGAGCAGCTGCTGCCGCCACTGCTAACCTGCCCGCCGACTCCTCGCTCCTGTGCAGCTCGTAGAGAAAGGTGGGAATGATGGGCACTGATGTAAAATGAAAGGGATTAAGGGGATTAAAAAGTGGTTCTAGAATTTACCGAAAAATGATCACTTACCAACCGCCGTCAGGAGCATGTTGTCGAGGAGGAGGCCAATGGCGACGATGAGCAGCACCAGGCGGCGAGAGTCGCGACACTGCGCCATCAGGTGCGACACCTTCTCCCGGACACTCGAGATCGTTGTGCTGGTCGTCGTGGTAGAAGTGGCCATCTTTTTAGCAAAAGCTGAAAAAGATAGATGAACAAGCTAGTAGAAACTTCCTCTCTTTTCGATTCTTTAGATCACAGCAACAGCAGCAGCAAAGGTAAACTCTCCTTCTCTTCTCTTTGGCTTTGGCTTTGTTGTTGAGCAGAACGTTGTTGTGGCAGGTCAGACGACGAAGGAGCAATTAGAGTCAAAAAATAGGACGAAATCAAAGGAAAAGAAGTGATTCGGCTGCCACCCAAAGTTGTCTGCCGAAAAAAAGAGAGGAGATTTTTCTGTTAGCGTC
>NW_016235135.1:0-1152 GCF_001687245.7 Rhagoletis zephyria | reverse complement strand
TAAAATTTCTTGTACTCCGGCTTTCATTAGTAATATACTTACATATATGATGCTTTTAATGTATTTTTAACACGCCCTTTACCCTGAAAACTTGCTGGCTGTTTGACTGCTTCAAGAGCCAAAAATCTGCCCATCGCTGCTGCATTAAAAATAAAAATTAAAAAAAAATATATATATCGCTTAGGCCTTTTTGGCGGTAAAGGCTTGATATACTACAGATAATTTTTAATTTTTTCGTATCATAAATGGAAGGATGAAAACTGAAACAGACGACAGACAGAGCATATGGACGAGGTACATTCGATCCGGCCATGCAAACTATTTCGGCAGAGGATTGGAAGCGATTATTGCCACTTAAGGCGATTTTACTGAATAACACACAGTTTATGCAATGTAAAAATAGTGAAAGTTATTGAACCATATTTTTTACATGTTAGTTTATATACATACATATAAGTTATACAAAAAGGAAATATCCCTTCGAAGTGTCCGCCTTTGACCTTCACGTACGCCTTTAGTCGGCCTGCCAATCATCAATAGCCGCACGCAGCTCATTCATTGGAAATTTGACAACAGCACGCATAAAAGTTGCCTAAAGGGAATCAATGTTGAGGTATCTGTTGTTCAAAACCATGTCCTGTAAAACACTTCACAATTTGATATCCAGCGTGTTAAAATCAGAACTGACAGAGGGCCATTCTTCAGAGGAATGCTCGCAACAATTTTTGTGCCGGGTTATGATCGCGCAAATTCCTGCTGGAAAGTCCATGACTGCTTTTGGAACAGAGAATAGTTAAGCGGCTTTATAACAGCTTTTTAAACGGTTTCTTAGTAAACAGTGACCCCATCGTAAGAGACACCACACCAAACCATTACTGTAGCTGGATGACCTTNCCGTTTTCGTAGCGAATTTCGCTGAATTCAGTTTCGATGACTTGTCAGACCCGCCCGGTTGAGGTCTTTGACATCTCCAGTCTGCTCCAACAGTCCTATTCACCCGCAGACTAACATTCAGCGATATAGTTCACGTTTTGAATTTCCGGCAGAGACTAACGCTCTACAGGTTATATTTCATAAGCCATGGATTAATAATGGGGTATGTTCAACTCCTCTATTGGAATGGGTGCGTTCAATGTTGTAACATTATTTATG
>NW_016235134.1:0-1152 GCF_001687245.7 Rhagoletis zephyria | reverse complement strand
TTAATAAATTTAAAAAAAAATTAAGATAACAGCATAATTAAATTTGTTTAAATATGAATAAATGAAAGGCGGAAAATAGTCGTTATTTTTTAAGTTTTAACCACCATCATATGTGTGTGGTACGACCGTGGGTTCTTTAAGTTTTACAAATAATAATTTTAAGGTAGGAAAATATAACTGAATAATAATTATTAAAATCAATATATTTGATCGCAAAAATAAAATAAAAATATAACTGAATCTGTATAGTATAGTTGGTGACAATTTCTAAACTGGTGAGTATCATTGGTCCACATTCTGTTTAGTCACCGTAAAGCAAGGACCGCAATGGTTCTAATAGTCGATTTAACGGGAGTAATTTTACTTTGATCCCTGGTGCCTCCGAATCGACGATTTAGAGCAAGAACTTGGCTCCAGCGCCACTGAAAATTATCATTAAAATCGTTTCGGTCGTTTAGGAGGAGTTAAGCCACCAGAATAAGTATTTTACATACTGACACTTCGGCATATTTTCCCATACAAAAAAATTCTCACGCACTCGTTATACGGAGAAAATGCGCAACATCATCAGCGAAAAAAATTCTCAAAAGTCAACGGTATATTATAGCCATTAAAAACTTGCACTTTATGGTACTGAAATTGAGTGAACTACAAAACTGCATTTGATACAAAATGAACTATATTTCTATAAAAAATAAACAAAAAAATTTTTTATGAAAAAGAAAAAAACACAGTAAATATTCTGTGTGTATATTTACAGATAGGACACTACCACAAATACTTTCAGAGATATATGGTATGAAAAACTCGATATGCATGGGTGATCACACGCTCCCTTAATATATCGAAAATCTGCAGTAGGTGTCAAAAATTAAAAAAAAAATCGGTACAGCCGTTCGCGAGATCACCTCTTATAAAAAGAATTAGTGTAGGTAACACTATGTGGCAAATGTTGAAGCTGGTTTTGATAGGCCCCCTTATTCTAGAACCCGAATTTTCGTAATTCGTAGCTACGCTACGGTGGATTCTATTGCATTTGCAATTATAGCAACGGAGTTAGAGCGCGCTATGAATGATTTCGCAAAGATACGCGGAGCTGTCGGGCATAGTAACCGTGGGCGCGTCTATTTCAGCTGCTGGTTGAATTGTTGA
>NW_016235133.1:0-1152 GCF_001687245.7 Rhagoletis zephyria | reverse complement strand
GATGTGCCAAGTGACATTAGAACCCTTTTACCAAAAACGGCAAACTTTAGTATTAGATGTGTACCTCCAGGATTCTATTCCCATTTTGGTATTGAAAATCAATTAATGTCTTTGTCTAATTACTTTTCCGAAAGCGATGAAATAGTTTTCGACATTAATGTAGATGGAATACCCTTATTTAGAAGCTCCAGGGTTCAGCTATGGCCCATTTTGATTAGAATTGTTAACTCTAAGATAACTTCTATATTACCCATTGGAGTATATGTTGGAAAGCAAAAGCCCAGTGATTTAGATGTTTATTTACTTGATTTTGTTGAAGAAATGACTCGCATTTCACAAACTGGAATTTGTATTAAAAACAAAACAGTTCGCCTTACATTAAGAGCTGTGGTTTGCGATGCCCCAGCTACTTCATTTATATGTGGAACAGTTGGGCACACATCCTCTTACGGTTGTTCCAAATGTACGCAAGTAGCGAAGCAAATTGATCACGTTTTAACTTACAGTATAGATTCAGGCCCACTGATTTCAGATGAAGATTTTAAGGAGAGGCGGCTAAAATCTCACTATCAAAAAACTTTTCGTTCTAAAATCTCTCGNGTTCTAAAATCTCTCCTTTGGAAAAAATTAATCTTAATATGGTAAGTCAAAAGGCCCTTGACAGTATGCACTTGGTAGACTTAGGGGTGGTAAGAAAATGTCTGATGCGTTTGTTAAGNATGCGTTTGTTAAATAACAAAATTAACTTGGAATATAAAGTTTCAAAAGAGAATATCCTTAATATTTCTAAGGATTTAAAATCCCTTCGAAAATATATTCCATTGGAATTTTCTCGCCGACCGCGTGGCTTCGAAGATATTGTGCATTGGAAAGCCACGGAATTTCGGCAATTTTTGCTCTATACGGGTATTTTAGTACTAAAAGGAAGCATTCATAATGAGCTTTATTATGAATTTCTCCTACTGCACTGCTCATGCAGATTATTATCATGTCCAAAAAGCTACGAGCGAAATATAAAACTTTGTCAGGATATGCTGAAGCTGTTTGTGCAAAATTTTCCAGTTGTGTTCCAGGAAAATAGCGTGAGTTTTAATGTGCACAGCCTTTTGCATATCACAGACTGTGCAAAACAATTCGGAATTCTGCAAAATT
>NW_016235132.1:0-1152 GCF_001687245.7 Rhagoletis zephyria | reverse complement strand
AACAAATCCGGTGGATTTTGCGTGTTTTTACCGAAGAACACTATTTTTGCCCAATTTTTTTTAAGGTCAATGAGTGATTGTGGGTCAATGGCAATATCTTTCCGTGAAAGGAAATAAAATAAGCTTTCAAAAATATTTTATTTCATATGTAAATGTTGATTCTTTCGAAACCGCCACGATTAATTCGCATGGAGTGTTCAAAAAGCACACTGTGCGCCGCCGACTTATTAGAATATCAGCGCGGTGGCGGCGGCAGCGGCGTTCGGCGTCTAAGGAATTTTGTTTAAAATGTGCTTTAGCCTGGGCCTAAAATCCGCTCTTTTAGAATTTTAATTGGTAATAGCAAAAATATGGTTCATTATGCTCTAAAAATAATCTATCTGAAAGATGACAATTCCTCCATTTTTCCAAAAAAGCGTAACTCAGAAAAAAACATAGGAAACACGATTTTTGATCGAAAGCCTTTATTACAGTTAAATTAGGGTCGAACGATTTTTATCCGCAGTAGTAAATTTTTTTCAAATAAAGTATTTTTTAACAGAATGACTATCCCAGCCATTTGAAATTTTTGAATTTTTAAGAGTTTTTTTATTTTAACATTTAATAAAAGCGTAATTATATTTAATAATAATTAATTATAATTTAATGTTAAAATTAAACGATGAAAATGTTCTTGCCAAAGCGAACGAATCTAGTGTAATAAAACTAGTGTGTCACCAAAAGAAACAAAAAAAATACACAGAGTAAAATATGACTATTTTAGAAACTGAAATTCCATTTTTAGAATTTTTATTGGCACCTCGAAATTTACTCTAAAACAAAAATGTTCGATAGAACGTTCAGTTAGACAATAATGAGATAAACTTATATATGTAGTTAGATATATGTGGGTGATATCACGCCCATTTTCCAGAATTCCATAATAATATTATGTGGCATGCACAATAACCGCACAAATTGGTAGAACGGTTACCGAGATACATATATGTGATCATAAGTGGGGGTGCCACGCCAATTTTCCAAAATTTTATCATAAACTTATTTTCTAATAAAGAATTATTGCAAATATAAATTCTTAATAAATTAGCTTCAGCATTTACTGATTTATCGAACATTTCGTATTCCTCCAAATTACCGTTATATGGGATGTGG
>NW_016235131.1:0-1152 GCF_001687245.7 Rhagoletis zephyria | reverse complement strand
GCGAAAATTTTTCTATTTCAATAAATAAAAAAGCTAAAAGCTAAACATGTTTTTGCGTTGTTATTCTTCTCACCAATTTTCAGTTTATTTCGACGCCAGTGGATCCAAATTGACATGAAAACTTTTTCGATTATGGAACCCACAATTTCTCGAAATTTTAATTTAAAGCTAGATTCACTTAAAGCTAATTTCACTTAAAGCTAGAATCCTAGTTGGCACCTAAATTTCGAGAACGGGATGAGCTTTGAATACGTATAGCATTTCACAGGGAATCGGATTTTCAGTTTCTTTCAATTTTTAAATTTTATTTTTCTAGAAACAAAATTATTTTTTATTTCACTTAATTTTTAGAGCGTGTGTATTTTTTTTTTATTTAAACTTTAAACATTATCTATTGTGTTAAAAAGCAAAATATTTAATAACATTTTAGCGCTTACACTTAAGAAAAGTGTATAGTTTTCTTAATTTCATTTAATTATTAAGAATTTATTCTGCTTTTTCCTTTTTAATATAATGTTTTTTTTTTTAATTTAGTTTTCTTTTAATTTTTAGATTTTAGAGTGTTAAACAAAATTTAATATCATTTAATGTTGAGAAACTTCATTTTACTTTTTGAGTTAAATATTTTAATTTGTTTAGTTAGTTTTCTGTTAAGTTTCACTATTTTATTGTTTATAGAAACTGTTTTTAATTTCAAAAAATATTTAGAAAATTAGCTTATGTAGTTAATCTATTTTTAAATATTTTTTCCCCCTTTCATTTTAATTTTTTATTTTATTATTTTAAAAGAAGAATATTTTTTAATCGTTTTATATTAAGAAACATGTTTTTTTTTAATTTCATTTTCTTTTAATTTTTAAATTTCATTATTTTAAAAGGAAACACCTATGTTTTTTTTAACTTCATTTATTTTCTAAGTTATTTTTTTGATAATTTTTTTTTTAATTTTATTATTTTAAATCAAAAATATTTTGTTTATAATTTGATTCAATTTTTTCTATTTTTGTTATTTAATTTTCCTTAAATTTTTGGATTTTATTAAAGGAAAATATGTACGTATTTTTTATTCGTATTAATTTTTAAAAACTTATGGCCTTATTCACAAAAAATAAAGTAGGTTTAGAGAGCTTTATAAATTGACGTTTTCATACA
>NW_016235130.1:0-1152 GCF_001687245.7 Rhagoletis zephyria | reverse complement strand
GCCCGCCGTCAATACATCCACTCAACAACGACGAACAACCATAAAACTGTGCGTAAACCCACTAATGCCACTGCAATGCGTACTCTTTGTCTACCAACTGCATCCGTACGTGTGCGTGCGTACTTGTGCNTTATCTATTTATTATTATTTCAATAACCAAGGTAAATACTACGTTGACTCTGCAGGGAAGAGTGTGGGCTTAAAAAGTAAATTTTACGAAAGCAATTTAATTGAAAAATGATTTTAATTTTTTGAATTTTATATGGAGATTGACAGCAAATAAAAAATCATTTTCCGTTTAAATTGCTGGTGAAACCGGCTGTAAGTCAACTTCAACTTTCAATTTTAATTCACTAGTTTTCCTATTTTATGAAAAAAATAATTGAATACTTTCAGTATCAAAATAGTCGCATAAGCACTAGTTTGATAAAACTTTCACCCGCTCAATCCGGAGTTCGAACTTAAATGCATTGGCTTTCAAATTTTAATTTAATAGGTTTTAAACTAGTGGCACAGTGTTCGTGCTAACTTAAGTTTACCCTCGCAGCATTATAAACTATAAATAGAACACGAGATTTAGTTTCTCACATTTTTTTATTATTTAAATATAATTTTAATTGTCTTTGAATACTTAAAAACTGGACCGTAACCACTACTTCACCTAGGCAACAACGTTTCATCTACTTTATTTTAAAATATTATTTCACTTGTCTCTACCTTACTCACTACTTGCTTCCAAACTTTTAACAAACTATTTATTTATATAAACAGTACTTTTACTTAAAAATATTAAAATATTTATTTATTTTGTGGCATGAGATCTTCCCTGCAGGGTATCTACTCAAAATAAGCTTACACATGCACTTAAACATTAGCTGCCCAAATTTGACATTGGTTGACTTACTGTGCTTATTTCAGTATTTTTGGAAATTTGATTTTGTTTTTGCTTATCCAAAATTGTTGGCTTCTGGCTCTAAATCGCTCGTTTTATTTTGGTGTTTACACACATATTTACATACACACATATGTATATTAATTTTCCATTTTCATTTATAGCTAAATTCAGCAATAATACCTTTGGTGCGCCCTCACCGCCACATTCACTGTCGATTACATCACACAGCGCAACCTGGATGCAATTGACATGGCAGC
>NW_016235128.1:0-1152 GCF_001687245.7 Rhagoletis zephyria | reverse complement strand
TGCGCGCGCACTGCTAACCACTATACCACAGCCGTGTATCAGTATATGTCCTTATGTACATATTTTATTTCTAAACGATGATGTGGACAACCGTGGCGTAAAGTTAAATTTCAGAAGAGTTTCGGATTAATGGATCAGTTTATCTACTGTAATTAAGAAATTAAATAGAAAAAGGCCAATTTTCTAGATCGCCTGTTAAAATTTACTATCTTGTGAAACCCAGCAACAATTTAATTTGAATAGAAATAGAATCATACTTTGGGGGAAAACCTATGTATTTGATACATACACTCAAGGACACATTAATAGGCGCAAAATTGAAAATAATATTGTTTGTTTAGTTATTTACAATAATTTTTATTTGAAATAATTTTTGGAAGTATTTATTTACACGCGCTACGGTAACAAAAATTATCATAGATAAATCTACGGCAAAAAATTATCGTGGATCTATGGCAAAAATTACCGCATATCTACGGTAAAAATTGCCGTAGATCCACGGTAAAAACTGCGTTGGACCCACGTGGATTTACGGCAAATTGACGCTTTTAGAAATTTCCGTGGATTTAACACAATTTTTAACCGTGGATCTACAGTAAATTTTACCGTGGGTATACGTGCGCCTGTGTATAGACACTGCCATAATTTTTATTTGAAATGTATGTAGTTCGATCCATAACAGAAACCACGTAAATAAACTTTTCAAAAGCTTACACTAAGTTCACAAAAATTAAACAAATTTCCAAAAATTCTCATCAAAATTGCAAATTTTTCATTCATTCGGAATTTTTAGTAAAATCCTGAGCATACGTATTAATTTAGTTTCCAAAAATTCTCATCAAAATTGCAAATTTTTCATTCATTCGGAATTTTTAGTAAAATCCTGAGCATACGTATTAAAAAAAAGTTTATTTTTATATGTAAGAAAATGTGCAACACCCTCGGCGTCAACGGGAATTTTGAGAGACTTGAAAATTGCAATTTATTTTACTAAAATTGATGGGCTACAAAACTGCATACCCGAAATGAATAAAAAGTTTGAAATTTTGAGGACAATTTTTTTAAATTTTAAAATGAAATTTGTTAATAATAAATAAATAAACATCAATTCGATGGCTGAGTGGAAGATCGACCTATCTCGGCAGCCAGTTC
>NW_016235127.1:0-1152 GCF_001687245.7 Rhagoletis zephyria | reverse complement strand
TAAGAAATAAGTTGCAACTGCGCAATTCTAAATTATGTTATTAATAAGAAGCTGCAAAACAACTGCAGCTGAATAAATAATGAAACTTAATATCTTCAATAACAAAATTCCAAAAGAACTAATTGGAAATTATAACTGAAAATCATGTNAAAATCATGTAAACATAATTTTAAGCTATAAATAAGATTCTTTTTGAATAAAGTTCAGTTTGGATTCAGTCTTGCAACAACACACCAATTGTTTGGTATCAGTCTTGCAACGAGACATACGTTTTAAGTTATTTTTAAAACGTATACCGGGCTCAACAAAAGTTAATTTGCACACTTTTTCATTAATACATGCATACTTTTCCATTCGAATAATTTTGACAACTAATACGTATATATTCATTGTCATGACAGTATTGTCCGGCGTAAACCCTAAGTTAGCATTTTCGACAACCGACCCCCTTACCGAATGTCTACAAGAACAAAAAAAATATTAAAAATCAACGCGATTATTTAGCCACTTTAAACTTGCACATTATTGGACTGAAATTTAATGGGCTATCAAACTGCATACTAAAAAAATCAAAAAAATCTAAATAAAGAGTTGAAAATCTAGCTGAAGCTTCGCAGATTTTTTATNGAAATTCTAAAAAATCAAAATAAAATGTGGAAAAACTAGCTGAAGCTTTGCAGATTTTTTATAATTTTTGCACAAAGTTTGAAATGTGGATTTATATTTTGTTTGTTATATAATAAGCTTGGCTTTTATGGGAAAATAATAAACGTTAAAAAACCAAAGAGAAACAGTCAAAATCGATCAAATTGGTGATGACTTAATCAGCTGATGATTTTTATATTAACGATCTCAAACCAGTTTACAAAGAATTTTAAACGTCCTCTGTCCAAATGACAATTTTTTTGGACATTCATTTGAATAAGACGTTTTTGGGTAGGAAATGAAATGACGTTTATTCAGACGAAGAGGGACGTTTTCTCACGCGGAAGCCCTGGCAACACTGCTCTTATTTGTGGCGGCAATTTTTGTCTCTATCGAGTATAGTCTACAAAGCTGGATTTTACTCATTTGGTCGAGTGAGAGGCTGAAAATAATTTCACTGAGTTTAATATTATTTGTGTTCTGCTTTGTTCTACATCAGTGTTGGCA
>NW_016235126.1:0-1152 GCF_001687245.7 Rhagoletis zephyria | reverse complement strand
AAAAAAAGATATAAAAAAATAATGAAATACGAGTATGTGAATCGAAATGAAGTTTTTCAAAAAGTACAAAATCACATTCAAATGCAATTTAAGTAATAATACAAATCAGTTAATACTATTATAGAATTTATTTAACAAAACCAAATGAAAAAAAAATACAATTAAATTAAAATTTGTAACCAAAAAGGCTCAACTAGAAGACCTTTTTCGCAGAGGATATTTTGTTTTGTTTTTTACTTGCCCCTAAGTGCTAATATGCTAGCGAAATCTTTTCACACTGGCAACTATTTGTAACATTTCATAATAGACATACATACATATGTACATACATACATGTTTACAAACACTAATAAATATGTACGTATTCCGTCTTCTATGAGCTGTTTCTTTTTTTTTTCAAAATGTTCTGCTCTATGCTTGTATGTATGTATGTTTGTAGATTAGGGTGCTTCACTCTTCATACAAAAAAAAAATCCGTATTTCCATCGGAATCATACAATTTATTATATTTTAAGACTTCGCCATAATATTTCGAAAAAATCTTAAGATTTATGTACGTGAGTTGGGCCCATCTGCTGAAAATACTTTCAACGATGTTTTATAAATAAAATTACCTTTTAAAAATATTTTTACACAAAAATCCCCTCCGATGATAGAAGAGCTTAAGCTTAAAACGTCTGCATAAAAATGTTTAAAAATTTTTGCTAAGAAAACAAAATTATGAGATTTGTGGAGGTATTTTAAAATGGCTCTAGCTCATGTAAATCTTAATATTTTGTCGAAAAAATTTGGCGGAAGTCTTAAAATGTAATGAATTTTATAATTCCGGCGGAAAAGAGCATTTTTTTTTAGTGAGACACTCTAATATAAATATGTATGTATGTATTTTATTGACGTGTATTAAAAACATATATTTACGTAAGTATGTATTGGTTTTTTTCTTTGTTAACTAATTTCTTCTCAAATTCCTGCTGTAAACGCAAAGTGTTCCAAATACATGCAATGTATTTTTCGTAATTATAAAAAAAAATTAATACATACCCACATATGTATGTACATGAATGCCATGCTCTATATGCAATGTGTTAAAACACTTATACTCATTTAAAAACTATGTATTATTTGTTTGTATTCTAGAAAAAAAAAAAAAAA
>NW_016235125.1:0-1152 GCF_001687245.7 Rhagoletis zephyria | reverse complement strand
TGTTGGCTAACCACAAAATTTGTTTTTGGTCTACTTTCAAATATTTACGTTTGTAATCAGTCATCTGCTCGTTGCTTTTCAAGTTAAAAATATGTATGTACGTTAACACAGTTAGGATGGTGAAAGGTATCACTTTTTGTTTGATGTAAAGCATATAAATTAGTTATTTAAGCTAACCTTTTTTAAAATATGATTTACATATTCCAAAAATAAAGGTGAAAATTTTTGCTTTAGTTTTTACTCTGTTAAATGCTTTGGTGGTGCACATAAAATACATATTTATGTTTTATAGCCCCGCCCGCGAGAATTTTCAATGAAATTTCAGTGATTTTTAACCGACTTCCAAACAAGGAAGAGGTTGTCAGTTCGTCGGAATATTTATTTTCTCTTTTTTTAAGTATGTTACTGCATAAATATGGACCACGCCAACCGATTTCGAAATTTTTTTTTTGCACCGGAAAGGTAGCGTCTTAGAGGTGGTCCCATACTAATCTGGTTTAGATCCGATCATTGGATCATGAGATATATATATATATATTTTTTTTTTTTGAAAGCTATGTTTATACATTATACTGTAACGCAAAATCGACTTTTTTCTGGGTATTGGACCAAACCATTTTTTTAAGAGTTTGAGTCATAGGTAAAAAAGTAATTTCTCCGCTTTTCGAAGTTAGCCTCCGAAATCGAGGCCCATATGGCTAACTAATTAATAACTGTTTTGTAAATTTTTTTTTTATTTGAAAAATTGGTATTTTTTTCCTTTTAAGTGTTTTTTCTCCAATATTTATATACGAAGTATACAAATATGCATATTAGACGAAAGGCAGTTTAATCGCTTTAACAACGATGCCAATTTTTTAAAAATCGGTGAGTAATTTTTTTGTTTAAAATATTTTTTGATAAAAACTATTTTTTGTTTTTTAAGTGTTTTTTCTCAAGTTTTTATTCACGAAGTATANGTTTTTATTCACGAAGTATACAAATATGCATATCACAAGGAAGCGGGTCTTTAGAACGATAACATTTTTTTAAAAATCGGTTAGTGATTTTTGTTTGAAATATTTTTTTATACAAAAAGATATATTTTTCTTTAAATGTGTTTCTTTTTCAAATTTTTATATACGAAGTATACAAATATGCATATCACAAGAA
>NW_016235123.1:0-1152 GCF_001687245.7 Rhagoletis zephyria | reverse complement strand
CTCTCTCTCTCTTTTCCCTTCAGTTTCCTTCTGCCTAACTTTTCCCTCCCTTACTTCTCTCCTTCTTGGAGGACCTCGAGCTTTACAAGTGCGCTGAATGTGCTGATGAAACGAAGAAGCAATCGGAGTGAAAAGTGAAAGTGAACAAAACATTTCCCCCGTCTTTCTCCCTCTCTCCCTCTCTTTCACCACTCTCCCCCGATTCCCTAAAACTGTTTGAGCCTCCTCTTTTCTTCTCTACTGCTGCCGCCTTTTTCTCTTCTCTGGAGTGTTCCATCACCATCAACACCACTACTGCCATCACCACCACTGCCACACCATCCTCATCCTCATCGTATCGTCCAGCATCCGCCGTCGACTGCTCTACATATAAAAGCGCCCATCCAGGCGGCAGTTGAAGCTCAGTGTCTCTTTGTCCGCCACCTCTGTTCGGTCACCACTTTTTTTCTCTGAAACTCATTTGATTTACACTCATCTCACCTCACGCCTTTGAGGCACCTAACACCACTTCACAATGAAGGTAGGCTATTTTAACAGTGTTTGGGCTGAGCTGATCCCAGCTTGCTAAAACCACACCGGTCACACCTCTGATCACCTTCTTGCAACCTCCAAACAGTCCCTGATTCTTTTCGCCCTCATTGTCGGGCCGACAGCCATCCTCGCCCAGAAGGGCGGCTACCCACCACCAGCCCGAGCGGCACTGGCCCCAGTCAACCGAAAGGCCCCACCACCACCACCTCAGCCCCCGATACAGCAGGTCCAGCAGGTATGAATGCACCGTTGATTAGGCAGCTAAAAATTAGACAATAACATCCTCTCTCTTTCCCTTGCACAGAAATACGAAGAGGAGGAGGACGAATCGGCACTGTTGGCCCACCGACCAACCCGCCCCCCGCGTCCCCAGCCGCCACCACCACCGCCGCCACCAGCACCCCGTCCGGTGTACCAGCCCCCACCGCCGGCACCTCGTCCCCCACCACAGGTGGCCGCCCCCCAGCGAGCCCGCCCGCAGCCCCAGGAGGAGGGACCCCACCCTGCCCCTGAGCCGTACTCCTTCTCCTACTCGGTCAATGATGAGCAGTCGGGCGCCGCTCTCACCCGCGAGGAGTCCCAGGACGCCAATGGAAACGTTGTCGGTGAGTGGGCACTTTT
>NW_016235122.1:0-1152 GCF_001687245.7 Rhagoletis zephyria | reverse complement strand
TCCTCTTTGACAGTTCGAACACCGTCTACGCCTTTCCTTCCGCTCTCTTCAGCAATGTCAATCAGTCCGTGGCGGTGAAGAAGGTGACGGCGAAGGAGGCCTGGCCCTCGGATAGGCCGACCACGAAGAAACCGAAACGTAAGAAAACTAGTACTAAAATGATTCCTAACTTTTAAACTTCCATTTTCCTTTTCCTTTCTCTTCAGCCATAAGCACCACCGAGCCGGGCAAGGACACCAGCCGAACGGTCATCATTGCAATCTGCATCATCCTCGCCATTTGCATCGTCGGCGGCATCGTCTTCTACTGCTGGCACAGCGGAAAACAGAACGCCAACAAGGGAGGAAAAGGTGGAAAAGGAGGTGGTGGAAAAGGAGGCGGAGGCAAGGGAGGAAGAGGAGGAGGAGGAGGAGGCAAGATGAAGGACATTGTCGACTTTGAGGACGATGATGAAGACGAGGAGGAGCTGGAGGATGAGGGTGGTAATTTCGAAAATGATCCAAAGGTTAGCAGCAGCAACGTCGGTGGCGGCAGCAGCTCCAACGCAAACNCAATCTGCATCATCCTCGCCATTTGCATCGTCGGCGGCATCGTCTTCTACTGCTGGCACAGCGGAAAACAGAACGCCAACAAGGGAGGAAAAGGTGGAAAAGGAGGTGGTGGAAAAGGAGGCGGAGGCAAGGGAGGAAGANCTGGAGGATGAGGGTGGTAATTTCGAAAATGATCCAAAGGTTAGCAGCAGCAACGTCGGTGGCGGCAGCAGCT
This sequence comes from Rhagoletis zephyria, assembly GCF_001687245.7. NCBI lineage: Eukaryota > Metazoa > Arthropoda > Insecta > Diptera > Tephritidae > Rhagoletis > Rhagoletis zephyria. Next base: position 387 of record NW_016235122.1, on the reverse strand, counting down.
CCAACGCAAACGCCCCCAACATGAGCCAGGCAAGTGGAGCTGCTCCTGGTGGTGGTGAAAGCAGCAGCACCTCCAGCAGCAAACCAAAGATGCCCAAAACGGGCAAGAGCAAAAAGCCTCTAAAAGGCGGAATGCCCAATGCCCCCTCCTCCTCAAGTCGTGGAACTCGCCTCCCGCCCATCGGATCCTCTACCTCCACCAACTCCTCCTCTACTTCCGCCTCCTCAAAAACAGCCAAACAGGCTAAAAAGAAGGGCGGAAAGCTGCCGCTGCTGAAGAAGAACAAGTCCAAGGCCTTCAAGTCGAGCGTCACCGGAGGAGGAGGAGGCCAAGCAAAGAGTTCCACCAGCCAGGCGAGCAACAAGAGCAGCTCCAACAAGGCTAGCA
>NW_016235121.1:0-1152 GCF_001687245.7 Rhagoletis zephyria | reverse complement strand
TCAAAGTAAGGCGAGTCTATTCTAATGACCGCCAGTGTATATAGTGCCCTTCATAATGATAAGGTCACCTTATTGGGATAAGTTTTTAGAATGTATTTTTTTCAACTTAACCGTAAAAATCTAATTTACAAACTTTGCTTAATAAATATTAAAAACAAATCAACACTCTTATAACATAAAAATTAATTTGAAACGACATTGCCAAAACTTATCAATATAGGGTAATCTAATCATTATGTCGGGCACTATATGTACCTACACTCCCATACACTTGAATAGGGACAATGCTTTTCAGTTGCTTTTTTCTGGTTTAGTTTTCTTTTATTTAAATTCCATTATTTTTCAATTCATTCTCCAACAAAGATCATATAAACAAAAGTTTCAAACTTTTCAAACGTTTTTCTTAGAATCTTTAAAAAAATCGTGGTATGCAGTTTTGTAGCCCATTCAGTAGGTATAATAAAGTGCAAGTGGACTATCTACAAATTGATTTTTGGCAGTTTTCTACTGCCACCCTTCCGCAAGCTCAAGAAAATTCGAAGATAAAAGTTTGAAGTTTTCACGAAATTTGTAATTTTTCAAACTTGCGTTTATATGGTTTTTGTTGGAAAAATAACTGTATTTTAATTGAAAAATAATGGAAACTGAATCAAAGAAAACAAACCCAGAAAACAGACAGCGAAAAAGCATTGTCCCTATTCAAGTGCATGTGAGTGTACATGTATAGATAGCAACTGTACCTTTTTCATCCTTTTCGTGGTAGGAAGCGATTTTCAGAGCTTTTGAAATTGCTTTATTGCCAACAACAGCAACTACATAAATATTATCACTGCTGCCTCACCCGCNCCTGTGATGCCGACTGAACAAAACGAATGACGAAAAAAAAAATCCACAAAAATTATTCAATTCATGTCCAACATGCGCCGCCATCAGCTATCAGCTCCAGTGAATTGCCAAAAAACATGAGCAGTGGCCACTAGCCAGCCAACGGAACGTGCCACATATCAGTCAAAAAAGTTGATGGATGACTGGTTAAGCCAATGTTGCATGGCAAACCATGCTTGCAGCATGAATGCGGAGACTGGCATTCAAATATGTACATTTGTATGTCATGCGCACATAAATTCCGTCAGCTAAAAAATAAAGCATAAT
>NW_016235120.1:0-1152 GCF_001687245.7 Rhagoletis zephyria | reverse complement strand
ATTTAAATAGTGGGTGTTACGTGTTACCACTCAATTGAATTTCCTCGCTGTTTGCTCAAAGTAAAGATGTGCAGTCGGCTGAGTTCCTCGGCAGTGTCGGTGAAGTACGAGCCGAAATGTTTACGCCTTGCGAAAGCAAGATCACTCATGGTGTCGAGCTCCTCGAAGGTCGTTGATGACAAACATCCAGCGAAAGGGCGAGAGAGCGCAGAGTGATTCTACTCACCCTACGCTGGATGGAGGCGCTACCCCAATTTCTCATGACGGTTCTGTCGTGGTGCATGAGGTAAATAAGCAGCCTTATAATACTAAAATTGAATGGGCTATAAATTTCATACCAACATTTATTTTTCTAAAAACTCCGATTGAACAGTTCGAAATTTAGATGAAAATTTGTGGAAAATTGAAACTTTGATTTAAGTATATTTTAACTTGAAAAACATTCTACATTTTCAGCCCGATTCTGTGCACTCGATAAATATTTTATTTTTTTTTAAATTTGCAGCACAGATATCAAAAGCTCTTTTCTTGATAAATTGTCGAGAGTGGAAATGTTATTGACAACCGTTTACAAATTGAAATTTCACGTGAAAATTATAAATTTTTTGTACTAAAACATTTGCTTCTATTATTTAAATACTGTATGTGTCGGCATTTGAACCTGTGGCATCTCTACCTACTTGGCTACGTCAAAAGCATTTATATATGGCCGAAAAAATAAAGAGGTTTAAGAAGGCTTACCAACTAAAATATTTTGTTACTGACAAAATTTTAAATTAATTTAATTGATGAGATAAATTGAATATTGCAATATGGGTATCACACTGAAGAGGTTTAGGAAAGTGTACTGCCGAAAATATTTTTAAACTTGTGTTACATATATATATACATTTTATTCATGCGTTAAATAGAAGAAAATGCCAAACACCCTTGACAAAAATTATTCTAAAAAATAAGCGGCAATTTTTAGTGACTTGTAGCTTGCATATTCGAAAATTTTCTAAAATTCTGAATCAAATTTTTTAAATCTTGATGACAATTTTTGAAATGTAATTAATTTTGATGAATTTTGTACAAAGTTTGCAAGATTGATTTATATGGTCTTTGTTACAGAATGCATGCTATGCATATTTTAAATAAAAATTAACGAAA
>NW_016235119.1:0-1152 GCF_001687245.7 Rhagoletis zephyria | reverse complement strand
GGATGAGGCGTCCAAGGATCTCTTCTATGAGCGCTTGGAACGTACATAATAGCGCTGCCCCCAGGGTTGCCACTTTGGTCAATTGTTACCACAATTGGTAGAAAAAATTTGGGTTGGTAAAAAGGTAAATTTTTTCTCATTTTGGTGGATTTTTGATGAACTTTCCGTTCCCGATTTATTTTTCGTAGTTATCTTTAAATATATTATAAATTTCTTTGCATGCTTTTTATATAATTACATACGNTATCGCGCTCCATTCAAAACTAATTTTACTGGAATCCCGAGGAGCTTTTGATTGCCTAAATATTTTAAATGATTATTTAAATAATAAGAAAAAATTTACAGGTATGTAATTACGCACCATGATTGTTCGCAACAAGAATTCAATCAACGCCATTTTTTATCAATGGAAAAAAAATAAAAAAATCAATGAGAATTTTAAGCAGCACATTTTTGGCTATACTCAAATAGTATTTGCTTTAAAACTCCATACCTCAAATTGTTCTAAAAATTCTGAGTAAAAAATTCGAAATTTAGACGAAAATTTTTGTAATTTTTCTATATGTTGTATATAGTTTGAATCCTCGATTTTTATGGATTTAGTTAAATCAACAAAAAATTTTTACTCGAAAAATATTGCGAATATTAAAAAAATCACTTTTTTGAGTCACTGTATTTGTCTATAATAACTCGAGTTGAAGTTTTTCAAATAATAAAGTTTCATTGTTGCCTTTAGTTTCATCACTTCCGCTTTTGGTTGAAGGAAACAGAGAATATGCCAATAATACGACCCAAATACCGTATAACTAGTTAAATAAAAAGTTCTTAAAAACAAATTTAATTCTTATTGAAATAACTAAAAATAAAAAATAAAAAAAACTAGAGTTTTAATTAAAATAAAAAAAATAATTATAAAACTATAGTTTTTATTAAAATAATTATAAAAAAGTTATTGGTAGATATTTCCCACATTTGGTAGATTTTTTTCAAGTCGATGGTAAATATTTTTTTTCGTCAGTGGCAACCCTGGCTGCCCCCTACACGATGTCAAAATCGTGATGGCGACTTTAATGCCAAGGTGGGCAAGGAAGGGACCTTTGGCGCCACTATCGGAAAACTCAGCCTCCACGACGAAACGTCCGATAACGGACT
>NW_016235118.1:0-1152 GCF_001687245.7 Rhagoletis zephyria | reverse complement strand
CCCGGGTAACACCCGGGTAATCGGGTACCCGGGCATTACCCGAATTACCGGGGCACCCGGGTAATACCCGGGCATTACCCGAATTACCCGGGCACCCGGGTAATACCCGGGTATCATCAGCCCTATTCCATACTCAATTGCATAAACATAACTTTCCCACGATGATGGAAAATAATGGCTTTTCTATTAGAGCTACCGAAACTGTTCCTAAATTTGCAAACATTTGCAAACTATAGCTAATATTAAAAAAAAAGATTAGAATATTTGAAACCAGCGACCTAAATGCACACCAGGAATATTAATGATGTTCTTTACATCTTTTGACTATAGGCCAGTGCAGTTATCAAGAGAACAATTAGAATTTTATTGAAAAAATGTAACTTTGAGATTAACGATAAGCTAAAGGGCTGCGATAAATGATATTTTACTTTATATTTTGAGTTAACGAATTCATTATNCTATAGACTAGTACAATTATCATGACAACAATTAAAATTTGACTGAAAACAGATCAAGTTGAGATTAATGATAAGCTAAAGGGCTGCGAGAAATGATATTTGACTTTATCTTTTGCGTTAACGGATTCATTATTTAATAATATATGCAAAAGCTTTTTGATGAACATAGATTTTTTAACAAGAATTGGTTGTGCTGTGGATCACTTGCCGGTCAATGCGCGGGCTCTTACAATTAAAATAAAATACTAATATTTTGCGGTCTTGTTGTTGACTTCATGATACAATATATTTTCACTATTATCANATGCAAAAGCTTTTTGATGAACATAGATTTTTTAACAAGAATTGGTTGTGCTGTGGATCACTTGCCGGTCAATGCGCGGGCTCTTACAATTAAAATAAAATACTAATATTTTGCGGTCTTGTTGTTGACTTCATGATACAATATATTTTCACTATTATCAAGGGATTTGAAAAAAATTAGTTTTCAAAACACCCTAATGTACATATATGTATTATATTTTATATCAATTCAACTCTAGTTTTGCTCAAATTTTAAAATCAAAAGTTATCAAAACAAATAATATGGGACTGAGAAATCTTATTTTCTACTTTTATAATAAAAATAATAGATTGGCGCTTACTCATATGTTAGTGTTTGGGCGAGCTTCTCCTCCGATTTGTGGCGTGCGCC
>NW_016235117.1:0-1153 GCF_001687245.7 Rhagoletis zephyria | reverse complement strand
ACAGTGAAGAAGCTTCGAGCGAACTTCTCATCAAATTGGAAGAAATTGTTCAGCTCTCTAATGTAGCTGCTGGTGGAGGAAAGTGCATAGAATGGGACGTAGACGTATGTTGCCAACGACGTCTCCGTCTACCCTTAGCTTACTCGAATAAAAACGAATTTTTAGCCTTAACTAGGAAATATAAAATTTCGGTCAGGTACAGACCTAAGCCGAGGCGAACAAAGTACCCAATCTATGCCACGGGCGTAGGCCTTACTATAGTCAATAATTTCTGAACGAATGGATATCCTTACCCCAGACCTCTACTTTGGAGCGAATATCAAAACTAGCTACTATTGAGGTCGAAGGCTGGGGAAAAGGCATACGGATGTCTCACCACTGACGTTTTCCTTGGAGGGCATATACTGCTCTCAATTTGATTTTAGTAGTTAAATCGTAAAGCTGCTGGGGTATCACAACTTGCGGGTTTATTGTTTAGTAGCCGAATAAATGGAAGAATGAATATCGTATGTCGGCAGTAAGGCTACAATAAAGCTAGTAATATCCTTGATTGACGCTGTAACCGCTTAAGTGATTTCGGTTCGGAGTTCAACAAAGCACCCATCCCTTCCTCCCTGTCGCCGACGGCCGCCAAAAAGCCACACCGAAGGAAACCAAGTCGCTCTCCAACGGACTTTTCTAAAGTAGTGGAGGCCTTTCTCTTCCTCTGTAACCATCAGTGGGTATCACACCGAATACTTTCAAGGCTGGAACAACGTAAAGCCTCATCAGATGAGGTCAATTGCGATTCTTTATTGGATACAAGTCCGACAATATTATTGATGAAAATGTTGGTTCCCATATATACTACTACTTGGAAATTATAATTGCCAACAGTGATGTGGATACCTAGACGCGCATACGCTGACTTTGTTTTAGGATGAAGATACCTCGTCTTGTCCTCGTTCTCTCTCGAAAAGGTCCTTCCCAATTCTGACAGCGCTAATGGTGAAGCTCAACGTCATCTTACACAGCCGTATTGCTTTGGAAAATTCATACTTTACGGTAGAAGACAATTTTATTTCGTGAGTTAAAAATCGACAAATATGTAAATGGTTTGCGTCACAGGATTGAGCCAAGAGCTTGTGTGAGCAAATCCAATTTTTGGCAGCAA
>NW_016235116.1:0-1153 GCF_001687245.7 Rhagoletis zephyria | reverse complement strand
AAAAAAAAAAATAGGTAATCTTTAGCAAAAAAACCCCACTTCAATTTTCATATAAAAAATTTAAGATTATCGTTAATTTCTTCATGACCCCATTATCGGATTTAAACCAGATTAGTAAAAAAAGAATTTCAGAAATCGGCTTACGTGGTCCAAAGTTATGCGGTAACACACATTAAAAAAAAGCAAAAAAAATTTTCCGAAGAATTGATAACCTTCTCCTTGTTGTGAAGTCGGTTAAAAAGTAAATAGAAAAATTCCAAAAATTTAAAATTTTTTATCTGAATTTTAAGAAAATTTTTGGATAGCCCGTGAAATTTAGAAATAACAAAGTTCAAAATTACAGCGGCAAAAATTCATGTTAATTTGAACAATTTTTTTCTCACGGTCTTTTGTAATATTCCAATCTAACAAATGCAATTTTTCTTTTCCATAAAATTTTTATGCTTATGTGGAAAGAAATGAAAAAAGTCGTCTGCAGAAAGAATATATTAAAATCGATGCGAATTTTCCCTGTTTTGAACTTGTACTTTATTACATTAGAGTTTCATAGGCTTTAAAACCGCGCACGCAAAAATTTTCTAATAATTTGGATAAAAATTTAAAAATGTTTACTATAAACCTGCATACTCAAATATTCAGTTTAAAATTTTTTTTTTTTAATTTGTTGCCTTTTTTTCTTTTTTTTAATGAAATATGAAACATTTATTTGTAGGATTTTGGTTATAAAATTACTTCCGCTTTTCTAAAAAGTTAAAAAAATATTTTCAACTTGGAAGTCATTGTTTTTGGTTATTGGCCTTTGAATTTCAAATCATGAAAACTTTTTTAAAAATTTATGAAACAAAAACTCTATTTGCTGGGCCTCGAGCTTAATAAAGAAAATTTTTCATGACTCAACACACATATTTAAAAAAAAGCAATTCAAATTGTGACCGCTCATTTGAGTCACTGTCTGTTCAACATCTATATAGCACTGTTTAAGATGTGAATAACTTTCTTGCATTTTTATGTTTTTTTAGTGAATGTGTTTGCAATTGATAAACGTCATTGAGACAAAACAGATGAGCAAGCATTCAAAAACAATTCATCGGCAATCAAGATATTAAAAAAAAACATAGCAATTAATAAAATTGGTGCTGACAACTTTTTAAGT
>NW_016235115.1:0-1153 GCF_001687245.7 Rhagoletis zephyria | reverse complement strand
CCACATGGTCGCAATTGCAATAACAAGTTGGAAATAAGGTTTGAGAATGTGATCGTTTCCCTCTTCAGCTGTCTTCTACCTAACTATGTATATAACGGTAAAGGCGCGTGAGAGCGTTTGCTGTGTGGCGCGGGCGGGTACTGCGGTTGACTTACACATACTTTACCCTTATTAGATTAAATAAATTTTTTATCAACGCCTCTTGGCATCGTGTAAGAAGTATCGATTGATGGCAATGCAACTGAACTCAATATACTCTGCTTAACTACTTAGTACAAGTACAAGAGCGGGGAGTTGAGATGAAGGCTCTGGTGGAAGAGCATTCTGAAAAATATTTATTTTACTTCCACTGCAAGGATTTGCAGCAGTGCGCATTTGCCAATGCATTTCTATACATTTTAAGAAGTTCTGGGAGAGAGCGGGATTGTTATTGGCACAGCTCGTTGAATGTCGTTGAGTAAATAGTGGCAAACGCATAAGCAAGAAAGTGCTCGTAGTGGCAACCTCTTTAGCATGCCGCTACTAGCATTGCTAATAGAATAGAGCTTAAAATACTTTCTCGTCTCTTTCAATACTTATTTGCGAATATTGCCATTTGCAATAATTCACTTCACTGTTGTTGCTATCGTTGCTACTGTCGCAAGAGTTTTCACGCTAAGTCGTAAATATTGTTCGAGTATTAAAGACAAGTCAGTGTGCGAATTTGCGCCAGCTTCTCTGCCATTCTAAGTAAATTTTGCTGATAATTTTTTTTAGCGTACATACTTACACACCCACTTTAATTCTACAGAAATCGATTTCTGTGCGAGAAGCAATAATTTCTAAAGAAAAATTAAATACAGCAATCCTTTCTCCTTTATTTCGTTAACTTAAGCGCATTTTTAATATTTAGTTAAGTGGTTTTCTTAGATTTTTATTATTCCACAGTTATGCTTATACATTTATGTTCATATATGTAAATATCTACATATATGTATACTAATAAGCTGAAGTTGTGGGGATATATTTTGTATTGAACAGTGCGTAAAGGTAAATGAACAAATCCACTGTGCAAAGACTACAAATGATGCTTTCTTACCCTGGGCATGAAAACAATTCGGTAGAATCCTTCAATGGATCTCATCTTACCTCTCTGATAGAACACAAAGAGTTA
>NW_016235114.1:0-1153 GCF_001687245.7 Rhagoletis zephyria | reverse complement strand
CATTTTTTGCACTTTTTGAAGTAATGCGTTTGTTGCTAATGCATAAAATAATTTTTCAAATTTTTTGTCAGTGCCATCAGATCTGCACGATTCGTCCAGTTTTCAAAAATGACATTTTTTTAATAAGTTAAATAAATTAATAAGAGATGCGTATCAATCGAAATGTGTATGAAAAGGGTTTATTTCTTAGCTACATGTAGAGGGTTGCCACCTGTTTAAAAAATCAAATTTCATTTGAATTAAAGGAATTAGATAATTGAAATAGAAAGGTATCACCATATGGGAGTCAGACGAAAGAAGTTTAAGAAGGTTTTAGCTTGGAAATATTTACGAAGAGGGTTGCCACCTGTTTGTAAAGTCCAACTTAGTTAAACTAGAATAATAATTGTGTCAAACCAGGGGTTTACAACATCGGATATAATTTTTTGACCTCTGCATGTATTTCTTTATATATNGGTTGCCACCTGTTTAAAAAATCAAATTTCATTTGAATTAAAGGAATTAGATAATTGAAATAGAAAGGTATCACCATATGGGAGTCAGACGAAAGAAGTTTAAGAAGGTTTTAGCTTGGAAATATTTACGAAGAGGGTTGCCACCTGTTTGTAAAGTCCAACTTAGTTAAACTAGAATAATAATTGTGTCAAACCAGGGGTTTACGACATCGGATATAATTTTTTGACCTCTGCATGTATTTCTTTATATATTTGATTGGACTTGCACATTGTACATAATGGAAGTACCTACATAACAAAATTAAAAAAAATGTTGTCCTTTTTTTGGCTTTTTTCAAGTTTTTAGTGCCTTTTAAAATCAGAACTCCTAGTTTCGTGAATTTATTTTCTTGTGTGAAAAATTGACTGACGCACGGTGTAATAGTTGAGCTCTTGGTTAAATTCTATTCAAATAAATCATATGTTTAATTTGCAATTATTTGACAGAGAAGTTATTGAGGCTTAAACCGAGGTGGGCCTTCCGATGAAAAATCGGCGAACCCTTGCAGGACCATAAGGCCATAAATAGAGTGAACTGGGTTATATTGACGTTACGGTCATAGATCTGAGACTTCAGAATACTTCGCAAGCTCCTGCCATAATTCACAAATCAGAGCAAAAGCGGACTGAATGACCTTTAAATTTTTTATTTTTTTTTT
>NW_016235113.1:0-1153 GCF_001687245.7 Rhagoletis zephyria | reverse complement strand
TAACAACGAATTGTTTAACATCAATTTAAAGGTCTGTAGATGGTATTTTGAAAATGTGTTTGGTTTTTTAAAACGGGTTTAAAAAAATGGAGGATTCAATCGATAACCCATACTAAGTTTCGATTCGGGTGTAGTTTGTGTTTTTTGTCGCACTGTGTTATCTTTCTCCCGTTTGAAAGAGTTAAACAAATAGGGACAACGTCTATTAATTGGTAAAAAGTGGTCAATAAACTGGACATTAAGAAATGAAAGCATGCTCATGTGTATTAGTAAACGCTTTTAACAGCTCAATCCCCGTTGACTATTATTCAGTGTCTATTTTTATTTATCATATTTTTCACATCCACTTTTCTATTGCATAATATTTTATCCATCTTTCCATTGTCAATTTAATGTGCCTATATTTTAGTTTCTAAGGTAAATGTCAAATAGCTGATATTTTCTGGCCACAACAGCTCCGCTTATATGTAAATAAGTAACTGTATATAGAATTCTTTTCTGATATCTACTTACATGCATTGATATGTTCACATATGTTCATCAAGCAACATTCTTTTGAATCAAACAAGTATCATTGAATTCTAATTAGGGAATATTAATTCAATACAGAACAAAGAAGGAAGTTTTACGTGATTTTTATGTAAATTTCGAATGAAAGAGCCAGAAAAAGAAATAAAAAACTAATGGAACATGTAGCAGTGTTATATATGTACATACAGTCATATACATACATACATTTATAATCTATAAATAATCGTTTAATATGAATTTATGGTATTCCACATACTTAAGAAAATCCTTTCTATTGTATTGAAAAGTGCAGAAACCTAGGAAAATCAATTGAACAGCTAGAATAAGCTTCAATGTTTGAACTGTATGGCGTTCTTGAATAGCGGTAGTTTCGTAGGTTACAACAATGTGTAAAAACGGTACATTTTATAACGACTGCCGAGGGGCATTAGAAATAATTTGTTTGTGTTTTATTTATATATGTCGGAAATAGAGCTCAAACCCAGGCCATGCGGAATGGTAGTGCGTACTGGTAACCACTACATCCACAGCGTTCGACGTAAAACAAAAAGAAAATTTTATATAATTTTTTGGCTCAATTTTGTACACAATACCAAAAACTGATCGTTAGAGAGCCTGCATT
>NW_016235112.1:0-1153 GCF_001687245.7 Rhagoletis zephyria | reverse complement strand
GCACTTTGCAAGTGGACTACTCAATTGTTGAATATGCTATCTTATTTTTTCTCTTCTTTTTATAGAATTAAGGAGCGGCTGAATGGTATAACGATGTTAGCGGTACATAATGATGTGCCGATTACAACACAAGAAGTAATTGAAAAAACGTGTGTTAAGCAACGAAGATTAAAAATCAGGGACGTGAACCGGTTTGAACCGGTTTTCTATTAATTAACTGAACCCTTAACCGAACCGAAATTTTCCACAAATGGTTGATCCGAACCGAAAACCTAACCACTTTCCTAAAGGTTTAAAGGTTCATTTCAACCAATTTTCAATAGATAAATGTACCCACTTTTTTTCTTTTTGTTAAACCTACCATGTTTTTTTTAGCATGTGACAATATCAAATGTAAAGNTGTTCATTTCAACCAATTTTCAATAGATAAATGTACCCAACTTTTTTCTTTTTGTTAAACCTACCATGTTTTTTTTTAGCATGTGACAATATCAAATGTAAAGGCAACCCATCTCATTTGACAGACACTTGACACTTAAACTTGCGCGTTAATTTTTTTGTTTTTCGAACCGTTGAACCGAACCGAAACCCCGGTTCAAAGACCAAAAAAACCGCTTTGACGAACCAATCCAAAAGTGCCAAAATGGTTCGAACGGCTTAACCGAACCGACCTAATTTTTCATCCGGTTCACGTCCCTGTTANTGGTTCGAACCGCTTAACTGAACCGACCTAATTTTTCATCCGGTTCACGTCCCTGTTAAAAATCGCTTTATAAGTAATAAGATTTTGTAGACTTGTACATAAATAATTGTAAATAGATACGCGTAAATATATAAATATGCAGATATATTCAATGTGTAAAAACTGAAGTGTATACTAACGAAACTTCTACAAAACAAAACTGGACTACACACTAATTAATTAAAATGGTGTAGTAATTTAATTTTTTAAATTTAAATAAAGCATGAATTGAGTTCCACTTGCAAAGTGCGCTTTGTAAAATTTTTTCGATTATTTGTTTTTGGTGGATTACGTACCAGTATTTAAAATAGTTTCATGTCCACTAACAACACAGTGCAAAATNGATGTCATGGTATGTTATGTTATAATTTGCTCTTATTTATCCAAATTTGCAGGTAATAATGAAAACGA
>NW_016235111.1:0-1153 GCF_001687245.7 Rhagoletis zephyria | reverse complement strand
TTGCAACATGGCCATTAGAAATGTGGCGTGACGCCAAGGTAAATGGCAAGTAAACAATGAACAAAAAATGGCATAAGAAAGGCACGAGAAAAAGCAGCAATGAGCAAAGCTGCAATGCGGCAGCAAAAACAAAATGCAAACCGGCAAAACATAAAATTCAAAACAACATCTTCACAGTGGGGAAACTTTGCGATTCTACATATAAAACTAACTGGTTGTGGAAAAAACGAACTCAGTTGTGAACGGTACTTGGGAAAAAGCGTGTCCGTCTGTCCGCGTTGGTAATTACGAAAAGAGCCAATTGATGTGTGAGACGAAGAGGCAGACAAAGTACAAAATGTACCCAAAGCGATCGCAGCCTAACTTTTAGGCAAATCGAACGAAAATCGGTTTAATACAAAATTTCAAGAGAGCGGGCAGATAAACTTTAAACATTACATATCTATAAATGTTAGTATGTGTGTATGTGTTCGGAAAACTTTCAATAAGCGCATATTGTTTTTGACGCCAACCGGTCTCGTGCTAAGTCCGGCTCAGGTGCATGCTATCACCGGTCTGTCGGTCGGTCGGTCGGTCGCTCAGTGGCAGCAATTGTGAGCTTTGGTTATTGCTCTCAACGCTTGACGGCCTTACCGTGTAAACAAATAAAATATTTATAGCATTGTGTTGTGTTGGGTAGCTGGTGCTGGGGCCACAGCTGTTTCTCAAACATACCGCAATTTTTGCCAAGTTGTATGTAGGTACATATTGTAATAAATATCTTGCCAAGGCAGCTGAGCCAACTTTTGCTTGGTGTGGTCGAATGCGTCGAGAGCGTTATTTCGGCCTTTGGCACTTGATGTGCGTAATTACAATGAAATGCGTACGTAGTTGCGCGAGCAGCGCAGGAATGGCAAGAATTGCAAGAACAAACACAACGGTAAATAAAAAAAGGTGTAGCAAAACTAGCGGAAGTAAGGGTAGAATAAAAAATAAATAAAAAGTTAATAATAAAATGAAATTAAAAATAATAATAATAGCAATTAATAAAATTAATATAAAATAAAATAAAATAAAATAAAATAAAATCAAATAAAAAAATATATAAAAAAATAAATAAAAATTAAATAAAATAAAATAAAATAAAATAAAATAGAATAAAATAAAATAAAAT
>NW_016235110.1:0-1153 GCF_001687245.7 Rhagoletis zephyria | reverse complement strand
ATTGTTATAAGTTTGCACTTAAGTATGTAAGTATGTACCAGCAAAAAGATAGAGAGAAAGCGAAGAAGATAGAGCATTAAAGACAACGTATTAAAAAAAAGGGTTACGTTTTCGTACAATTTGAAAGATAAGAAGAGATTTTAGTGAGTTTACATTATTAAGTATTAATTAGATCACAGGAAATGCTATAATAAATAGTTGAATATTTATTAAACTCTTTCCGAGCACATGTATGGCGATCACACTTCATTAAAGCGATGCCACTTTTCTTTCCATAAAAACATTTAAAGCATTAATTAATAATAATCTATAGTAGAAATATTCAATAACAAAAAACCAAAAGTACGCTGCAAAACCGTCTAAATGAAAACTTTAATGAATGTAATAATAATTGTGACCAATTGTTTTAACAGATGCTTGCTACATACACGCATTGTATAAATGATATGTTTTTACATATTTTTGTACAATGCCTTATTTTAAAGGTGCTGTAGGTGTTTTTTATTCATTCTGGCGACACCAAGTAAATCGAAGATCTATAAATTAAGACATTTCTAATTGAAACTTGTTGATATTTGCGATTAAATTTTCATGAGAAAAAAGCTTCTAATTATACTGGTTACTTATTCAAGCGGGGAATGAGGAACTCAGGTATTTAATCGTATGTTGTCATATAAAAAAACCAAATGCGGTGTTTAGATGAGGCGATTCTATATGCATCTTTTAGTTGAAAGCAACAATCGCCTGGTGTGAACAGCCTTTCCACTAATCGCTTCCAATGAAGTTGGGGCAGCCCACTTTTGATTTGCCTGTAAAATAGCTTCATGTAAACACCGTGTAATACACCGTGGGACGAAAAAATCAATTTACTCACGAAACTAGGGGCCTAATGTAGTAAAACTCCCATATCAGTTCTTCGCTCCGACGTCAGGATTTTTTGTAAAAGGACTTTGAGATTTCCAAGACAAAAAAAATATTATTTCTCAATTGTACATAATTTTCTCTTTAAATCTGACACCTATATTGTCATTCTACATTGTACTGAATAGTTTAAATAATTTTTTTTGTAAATAATCATATTTTTGAAATTTCAAAGTCCTTTAAAAAATCCTCACATTAGAGGGAAAAACTAAAAACTCTGTTATAGTATATT
>NW_016235109.1:0-1153 GCF_001687245.7 Rhagoletis zephyria | reverse complement strand
TTGAAATTATTTAAGTTATTTAGTATTGTCCGACACTGTATATAGATATTATTCTAGTACTTATGTATTCTTAATGTGATCTAATTTTTTGTTTATGTAAGAAATTAATTTTTAAACTGTACATACACAGGTATATGTATGTTATTTATGTTTCTGGGCCATTATCTTATCCATTAACGATTTAACTATACTTTAAAATAGGTAAGTTGGCGGCCCTTAATATGCTTTATGTGTTACACAACAAGTTTTTTTGTTGAATAAAATATTAATTCTTTCCAGAGTTCATTGTTTTTCTATATCATTTTTTATAGAATATGTTTGCGTGTATACTTATATATTTATATGTAGGTAAAAAAATTTAGCTACCATTTTTAGCCACAACGACGATTTTTAGCTCTTTTTTAGCCCTTTTTTAGCCTGAATTTAGCTACCGCNGTAGGTAAAAAAATTTAGCTACCATTTTTAGCCACAACGACGATTTTTAGCTCTTTTTTAGCCCTTTTTTAGCCTGAATTTAGCTCCCGCTAAAAATGTTTCGCGGCACCACTGCTGGACATTATGTAAGACATTGGAACAAGTTATTGCAGCACAAAGATAAAAGGAGAAAGCCTGCTTTGACATCCAGAAAAATTTTTTGTCAGAAACGCATTTTTACTAAGAAAAAACATTGGATTGGTATTATTTTGAAGCGGGAATTTACAGGTTCTTCATAAACGACCACATTATTCCATCAAAATATACTATTAATTAGGGCACGGCCCTAAATTTTTTAACTCTGAGGATAAAATTAAACGTTTTAAGTCGGAATATTGGTTCAAGTGCTGTGCACCTGCATCAGGGATACGCCTAACGTCCCAAAATATTTAAAATATTAGGTTTCTATGTGTACATTTAATGATGTAGGGCCGTGTTACGCCTTAGGGAGTAAGAACTGTGGTTCTCTGGTGCGTTCTCAACAGATTTCGTCTAAAACCTGTGCGAAAGTATCCCAAAATGACCATAAAAGCTAAAATATTCAAATTGGTTATGCCCAATTTATTAAAAGTCAAGCAAATGGTACAATCTTCTGTCGGGTGCAAAACTGGAACAATCTAGTTGCTACGATTTTTTGCAATTTTCTTCTTTATCTGCTTGTATTAATTATTGTTTTTAA
>NW_016235108.1:0-1153 GCF_001687245.7 Rhagoletis zephyria | reverse complement strand
ATCTGTCGCGGGCGTCGAAGTGAGGAGATCACCTCTCTTCGCGTTGGTGGCTCCGTGCTGACAACGTGGAGGGAGTGTGCGGGGGTGTTGTTAGGTGCGTTCTTTCCTAGTTCGGAGGTTCAGGTTCCTCAAGCACAAGAGGTACCTGTCCCTCCACTAGATTTTGGGGAGTTGGGGTATGCATTTGGCCTGGTTAGGTCTGGAAAGTCACCGGGTTTTGATGGTTTGAACGGAGAGATGTGCAAATGCTTGTGGAAGTTCATTGCGGAATACTTGGAGGCTATCTATGATAAATGTATGTGTGAGGGATATTTTCCACGTGAGTAGAAGGTAGCTAGGGTTGTTCCTCTTCTGAAGTCGCCGATAAGGTCAGGAGTAATCCTCGTTCTTATCGGGGCATCAGTCTCCTTCCAGTGCTTGGAAAAGTGACACGTTGTTTGTGAATGTCCGATGTACTCTGACATTAAGGATTTATCTGGGATGGGAATTAGATGGACTGATGGACGGTATGTTTTTGACGATGCTCTCTCTTCAAGCCGGCATGTTGAAAGTCTGAGGGTGTTTGCACGAGAGGTGTTTGGAAGAAGAAGGTGTGGTTAATTTCATGGGTGGGGGCGACCAGTCCAGAGTGGGTTGGAAACTCAACTGGGAGTAGTTACGGCTACGAGGTCTGACCGGAGACTTAATTCTGGTACCACGGGGAACAGGAGCCGTGCCGAGTCTACTCTGGCCTGTTCTTGGGTACGGCCGCTCGGGAAGTATCGTGGTGGCTGTGGTTTAAACCCAAAATGCGTCCTTCTGGCTCGATGTGGAGTTGCATTGCAACCGGGTGCCGGACCCATAGCACGGCAGAGGTTTAGATAGGCCTCGTACCTTACCAAGGTGGTAAGTGTGTCCATTCCGCACTTCCAATTGGTACCGAGATGCTTGCATTTCGGGGCGCTGATCTTTGCATTGATTTGATCCGCTGTGCTTTTGAGCGCCGTGGTGTAGGACCGGATTCGGCAGGTACCCACGGAAATATTAGCACACGTTGTACAGTAATCAATATTAAAAAAAAATTTACAAAGAATATAATCGGCCTTTTATGGCTGTCGAGGTCTATGTAATTTTTTCATCAAAAAAAAACCCGCGACAACGTCGCAAACCATAA
>NW_016235107.1:0-1153 GCF_001687245.7 Rhagoletis zephyria | reverse complement strand
CTGAATGTAAATAATAGCAGCTAAGTTTAGGGGCTAAATGAAAAAATGATTTANCAGCTAAGTTTAGGGGCTAAATGAAAAAATGATTTAGCGTCATTCGATTAGCGCCATTACAACGAAACGGACACGGTTCAGAGAAATAAATAAAATAATTGTAAAACTAAAAGAAGTACATATTATTTTTTTAAAGCGAATGTGGTTGTCGGGTGTGAATATTTGATTTAAAATAAAAATACATAAAAGTGCCCTCAAATTGATTGAAGTTCCCGGCAAAGTACCGGAGGTGTGCCGCCAGCAGACAGCAGGTAACAGGAGCGCAGCGGAGTAGCTGCAACAGGTCCGGGTAAGCTCACGCTTTTTAGAGCGACCACTCTTTCTGAAGAACTGGAACCACAACAAGACTAACCAAAGTAAGCTGAAAAGGACGTTCACAGTTGATAAAATTATCGAGGAACAACCGACGAGTAAACTACTACCAAAACTACCGAAATGGATGTGAAGACTAGTGTTGCCAGATTTTTGTTCCAGCCATACGGGACAAATGCATAATTTGTCCCAAAAATACGGGATTTACAAAAATTTAACGGGACAAATGAGAAATAAAGGTTTTCCTTTAAAAGCCCAACTACGAACAATTAACAAAGGTGATCAATTTCAACGAAGTAATGCTCAGATTAGTTATAATCTTATGATAAATTTCGTTTATTTCAGGGCAACACTTTTTAATTTATGCAAAAATATGTAGGTATGTACGTAATCATATAATTTACAAAACCATAAAATCAAAGTAAGAGATACAGTTGCGGTCAAAATAATAGCAGCAAAATTCAAAATGATGCCGTTGACAACTTATCTTTATTTATTTATTGTTAATAATTTTAATTTAAAATATGGGTCTTTCTATATCAGATACCACATAAATAAAAGTTTCAAAGCATGCAAAAAGTTCATAAAAATTAATTAAACTTAAAAAATTTTCATAAAAATATCGATATTTTTAATTAGATTTCCTAGAACGATTTCGAGTATGCGGTTTTATAGCCAATTTAATTGCAGGTCGCTAAAAATTGCTATTGATTTTTTATATTTTTTTGTAGAGGGTGTTGCGCATGGTACAATAAAAACAGGTAGAAGCCAAATTGACATCAAACCT